>NC_052351.1:60527458-60528826 GCF_009727055.1 Benincasa hispida
AATTGCCCATATACTCTTAAAATTTGAAAGAGTTAAAAAGAGGAAGTGGAATCCACAAGCAGTGAAGGCAACCACGCGTGAAAACTAGCAAGATTGGAGAGAAAATTGGAGAGAGCGAGAGTAAATAGAGCGAGATTCTCAGCGAGACAGTAAGAGACAGCGGGAGCAAGAGCGAGAGCGGAAGCGGGAGCGGGAGCAAGAGCGAGAGTGGGAGAGGGAGTGAGAGTGAGAGCGAGAGTGATAGCGAGACCAGTGATAGCGAGAGCGAGAGCGAGAGTCACGAGAGCCAAACTAGCGAGAAAGCTGGAGAGAGAGAGATTCTAAGAACAGAAAGAGCGAGATTTGGACAGAAGCATGGATTATGCGTTGAATTTGGCCACGATCTTATAGATTAGAAAAACCCTAAAATTGAATACAAACAAAGAATGATGGCGTAAGGGCAAACGTTAGCCAAGATTAGGTGTCTTATTGAGAGGAATCCTTAAACCCTAAGTAATTTTAAAGAAGCCACCTGTAGGATGATTTGTCACACTAAGAAGAGCTGAAAACTACTATAAATAGGACCATTTTCCTGAAGATTTAACCCATTCTCAAACAAAGCTCAGTAAAAAAGAATCATGTGAAAGAGTAAGTGTGAGTGAGGAAGTTCTGTGAGGCTAAAAGAGAAAAGCTCGGTTAAGGTGCTGCCCAAATTCTGCCCAAAATCCCTTCTAGTTTAAAAAGGGAAAGCTCTACTGATCAAATCATAAAGAATAATAAGGAATAACTAGATCACAGTAAGTAGTTTATCTCACCCTCTCTTTAAATGTTCTATTGTAGTGTACCTTTATTATGTTGCATGATTATGTTAATTGTCATATTGCATTACATGTTTAGAACACGTTTCTCTACAAGGGACCCCATGCATTATGTTTGTTCACGATTACGTTAAGATCAAGTTTTAATTAGGTATAGGTTATGCTTCCAGGGCTGACAGGGCATGTATGGTTGTACCCCTCTAAGCCTAATCTTACGTTATGTTTATGCTAGGGATTAGTAGGGTATGTATGGTTACACCTCTCTCGTCCAACCTCACGTTTATGCTAATGGTTGATGTTGGATACGACTCTGGCCCTACTGATTGCATGACCCGCTAATCATCAGATGAGTTAGTTTTCGCTTAGGTCCTCATCTTTCTATCAGGGCGGAGAAACTTATGTTGGAAGCATAACCGACCACCTTTATAAGTTTAAGTTTTGGGTCCCAATCATATGTTTTCATGATGTGTTGCATGTGATTGTACATTTGGTCACTACCTTAAGTGAGAACTACTTACTGGGTATATTAAATACTCATCCTATTTTTACAGACTTTGTAGGTAAGGACACA
>NC_052351.1:60531743-60588644 GCF_009727055.1 Benincasa hispida
CCAAGCTGGAGAAGGTGCCACCCAACACAAAAGGACTTCATTACAACATTAATAACAAGGACAAGGTAATATTTTAAGATGCTTATTTAAAAGTCTAGTTGTTCTAAAATTTGTTGATGTTGCATATTTTTACAATCATAATTTTATGCTTTAAAATGTTCCCTTGTTTATTTTTTATTTATTTATTATTTTTTTTTTTTTTTGTAGATTAAGTTGCATATTTTACAATTATGGATAAGTCATGGATGAAAATGAATAGAATGTCAGCTGAGTATGGTTTAGGGGTCGAGGTGTTTATTAAAAATGGTCTACAACATTCAAATATATCGAATTCATGAGTTATCTATGTTTGAAGTGTGCTAATGCAAAAGATTCTAGATGTGAACAAAATAAGACAACACTTATTTTTTAATGGTATAGATCAAGTTATCAACATGGATTTTTCACGGTAATCATTACCGATTAAGAGAAACAATGAAAATGTGTCTACTAGTGAAAGAGACAAAGTTGATGAGGATGATGTTGATGTTGATGACACAAATGAAATGTTTGAGGCTGCATATAATAACTATTTTAGTGGAAAATCCAACAATTTTGAAAATTATTAGATGATGCGAAGAAACCATGTACCCAAATTGTAAAAACTTTTTCCAAAATATCTACATTGGTAAAGTTATATAATTAAAAGCTAAATTTGGATGGAGCGATAAGAGTTTCACTGAGTTGTTGGAATTAATTCATGACATATTACCTAGTCCTAATGAAATTTCACTTCTAATCAACCTTCTTAAAACACGTCCAATGCAATCTTCCTATCTTCCTTCCAAATCTCCAAGAATCAAAATTTAGCTTTACACATCAAACTTGAACCTAACAAATGAAAAACTTCACTCAAAATCAAGTATTGAATCAAAACAAATATCAATCCAAACAAATATCACAATAAACTGTGTCCTTAGATCGTATTTTGTATGAGTCAATATCAAGGATTTAGTTCCTATCGATGAAAAGAAAAGCCAAAAGACAAAATTCCAGGGTTATTCTGAGTAATAAAGTAAGAAGTTATGTTCAGAAAATACAAGTAATATCTAACTGAAAGCAACAAATGTTTAATTCTAAATATGCAGTTGAATAAACAAACTCAAAGGCTAAAAACGTACTTCACTAACAATCCAAAGTTTGCACTCTTTAATTTCAAGTGAATTAATCATAAAGAAAACGAGATAGTGAAATCAATATCCAATTAGTTCACACATCTAGTAAGCAAAATAAAAGAGGCTTACCAATTAGGAGCTACATTGATAACTACTGCATAATATATCACCTCATTTTCCATGTTTTATGAAAAGGAAAAAGAAAAAGAAACCTTCATCTTTCTTACTTGTTTAGCCCTTTTAATCTCTAGAAGCTCACACTTGATAATGACTCACAAAAACCAAACAAATATTTAGAGTCTACTGAATTCAAGCCTCAATATCATCAGAGTTCTCCATCATTTAGCAAAAGGAATCAAAATTATCCTACTAGTTTTGAACCATCTTATCTATAAGAACCATTAACATAATAGACTTAAGCCAATAAAAATTCAAATAAATAAAACCAAGGCTTCCCAATGAGGTGGAGGAGAATCCAATTCTCAACACACCACCAGGTTGACACTGAAAAAGTTTATGGAGAGAGAGAGAGAATTGGATGTCAATTTATGGATTTGATTTGGTGGTTTGCAAAACATCCCAATAGGAGAGGATTAAACCAGAAAGTAAACTTAAAAAAAAAAAAAACATGAAAGGAGAGAAGAAGAAGTAAAAACAAGAAACAATTACAACTTAGAAGTAAAAGCTTAAACATGTCTCAATGACTGGAGGGCTTAATCTATAAGTTTGGGAGATGTCATTTCCTCAAGTAGGCAAGCTAAAAATGACTTCAATTATCAACCCTAACCATCCAACAATCTCACACTCTCTCTACTAAAACTATTGGATTTTATTCAGTCAGGCATTATCACAAACAACAATTGAGAAGTCAAATTAATGCCATTAACATAATCTATAGAAATTGCGAATTTATATAAGAAAAAGTAAAATATACATCATCTGTTGAGTAATTAACACTCCTAATAAAATTTCCCCTTCCCCTTTGGTTCTATCCTTGAAAAACTGTAGCAACCAAAATCAAATGAACAAAATGTCATCAACATAATAAACTCATTTTACAAGCCAAACGATGAATTCAAAAGAAATTTGCTTACAAACATGTATATAGTTTATATTGTATTGAAATTTTCACTTGCTACTTTTTATCATTTGAAATCAAAGATTATTCAGAATAACCCTGTAAATTGTTTTGTGAGAATGTGTATGGAAAGAAAAAAAGAAATTAAACAGCAAAAATTGGGGGAATTGAAAAACTAATGAAAATGAACAAAAACATCAAAATTCCAACACTACTCAAACTTAACTCATTCAATGTCGGATACTATGAGGTCTACAGTCCTCATTAACGTTGACAGCATGAAGGAGATCAATATAGACGGAAGAGAAGTTGCAAATGATCAGAGGTTTAAATAATCACCTCTCACAGAAGAGAAGGAGATTGACGGACATGGGCACGATGTGAAGGAGATCGACGGACACGGGCGAGCAATGGTGTGAGAGAGATCAACGGACGAGCGAAGAAGGAGATCGATGGCATGAAGGAGATCGACAGACACGGGCGAGCGACGACGTGAAGGAGATCGACGACGTGAAGAAGGGTGAAAGACGGGTGCAAGCGAGATAGGGTTTGGGCATAAGAGATCGAGAAGAAGGCGGCGATATAGGGTTTTATTATTTAATAAAATAAGAAAAAAAAAACATTACACCTTTAATGTCGATTTTAAACCGACATTAAAGCCCATCTTCAATGTCGATTTAAAACCGACATTAAAGATCCATTTTTTTTAAAACCGATATTATACATCCGATTTCACTTTTTCCAATCAACATTAATGCCCGAATTTCTTCTAGTGTTGTGTTGTATGTGGATGATATCCTACTCATAAAGAAGATGTAGCTTTTTGACCAAAATTAAGAAATGATTAGCTGTTTAGTTCCAAATGAAAGATTTAGGTGAAGCTCAATATGTTCTAAGGATCCAAATTGTAAGAAATCGTTAGAACAAAATTCTAGCCTTGTCTCAGACATCGTATATTAACAAAATTCTTGTCAAGTATTCGATACAAAATTCTAAGAAAGGTTTACTACCTTTTAGGCATGGAATTGTTCTGTCTAAGGAACAATGTTCTAAGACACCTCAAGGGGTTGAGGAGATAAGACGGATTCCTTATGCATATATGGAAGGTAGCCTTATGTATGTCATGTTGTATACTAGGCTCGATATCTGTCGTGTAGTGGTAGTGGTTAGTAGATATCAGTCCAATCCAGGATTTGATCCCTTGACAGTGGTCAAAGCCATTCTCAAGTATCTTAGGAGAACGGGAAACTATATGCTTGTGTATGGTGCTAAGGATTTGATCTTTATAGGATACACCGACTCTGATTTTCAGACTGATAAGGATTCTAGAAAATCCACATCAAGATAGTGTTCACTCTGAATGGAGAAGCTATAGTATGGCAGAGCATAAAGAAAGGCTGCATTGCAGATTCCACAATGGAGGCAAAATATGCTGCTTGTGAAGCTGCTCAGAAAGCTGTGTGGCTTCAAAATTTTCAAGTTGTTCCAAATATGACTTTATCCATCACCCTTTATTGTGATAACAGTAGCAAAATCCAAGAAGCCTCGTAGTCATAAACGTGGAAATTATATAGAGCGCAATTATCATCTCATTAGGGAGATTATGCAATGAGGAGATGTGAATATCACAAGATTGCCTCGGAGCATAATGTTGCTGATCTATTTACAAAGGCTCTCATGGATAAAGTTTTTTAGGGTCATCTAGAGAGCATGGGTCTACAAGATATGAGTCATTTAATTTAGGACAAGTGGGAGATATTGTTGGGTACATTGTATGCCCTAGTTTATTGTATTGTATTTGATACTGTACATCCCATTGGTATTTAATACTTTATACTCCACTTATTCATTGTACTGTATTTGAACGATACATCCCACTTTTTTTAGAACAAATGGGAGATTGTTGGAGTTAATATCCTAAATCGAGTGTACCTTGTAGTTTGTAAAGACAAATTACATATGTAATAAAATAAGAGGTATTTTATTAATATTTAGACTACATTAAATCAATCCAATAAACTAAGATCCAAGATTATTTTATGAAACTTAAACATGTATGTGGAGAATGATAACTTGTAGAAATACAAGTTATTGTCTCTCAAAAGTTGGAACAATTAGGATTAATAATAAAATCTCATAATTCTTAGAGAAATCGCATGAAATTACTCAAACACTACTAAACTTTTACAAAAGAATGTTTATTGCTAAAAGTTGCGTCACTAATGCATATTATCGCATGATTTCAACAAAGATTCTAAGTATCGTAGGTGAAGCTAACGCATGGACATGCGTTGGAGGGATTTCAACGTAGCAAAGGTTCATTGACGTAGGCTGTTTGTGTCGAATCACCATTTGCAAGCATGGGCAACTGACTGGCAGCATCTGAAAAGTGTTTGAGTGTCAGGCGGCTGACTAGGGTATGGAATTTAATGCTGCCTTATCATTAAGCTGGTGAAGAATAACACCTGTAAATAGATGAAATCCAACCAGAAGAAGGGTATTCAGCTCATTGTGTATAATTCCAAAAACCAGAAAGACTTGGAGCTTTACTATTGCTGCAAGAAGAACACAAAGGAAAAAGATCCATCTCCACCGTTGATCAAGGGGTGAAGGAGACCTAGCTCGAGAGAGAACTCTCCTCCATTTCTTCCACAAGTTGGTTGTACACACATTTAAATTAAGCCAAAGAAAACAAGAGATTGTACTTTGCGGCTTGGTTTTTTTCTTTTCATCTCAATTCCATTCTCTTTATCTCATTCGATTAAGTATTGACATTATAAAGACAATCTTGTTCTTTATGAAATCACATATTTGATCAACTACACTTTACTACTATTTATTGATGACAGGTAGAAATACACGTTATTATAGCTCAAATAAGTAAAACAATGAGAGAATGTGACGGTAAAAATAAACAATTTCATGTCCGAAAGTGTTAAACTGAGAAAATTGCGATCGCATGTGCCCATCGCATAAAAACAGTTAATTTACTTAATTTGTGCAGGAAAAATGCATTCACGTAAGTGAAATTGCGATCCAAGGAATTAGGCGTCCGCACGCTTGAAATATTTCGATCGCAAAGTCATGCAATCATATGCGATCGTGAGAAGTTGCTCAAGAAGGTAGCCGCATATAGACTGTGCATCAAAGTGACAGCATAATAAATCATAATGGGACGGAAAGTTGATGACGTTCGAATCCGAATTTAGTTGACAAGCTGTTAAAGCCACACTGTAGCAAGTACACTCAACTTTCAGTGACCATTAATCGGCACATCAGAGCAGGGGATTTAATGACCGCCCATCATTGCAATCATTAGAAAGGAAGGCTGCTTCACCTTGAGCTCTATAAATTCCGAAGGCCACCAGTGTAAAAGGGTTAACAAATCAAGATATATACAAGCTAGAGAGCCGTTAGTCCATTCACGTACATACTCATACTTAGATTTAGAGGACGAAGACGAGATAGGAGACGAAGAAACCGAGAGATCATTCCCAGACAGATCGAGAGACTACTGGAAAGCATTACAAAGGGAGAGAGGGCCAACACTTGTAAGAGCAAGAATATTCATCTGGACAGAGTTGGAGTGAAAAAGACAGTGTAAAAGGCCACGGGAAGCAAGACATTGCTTACCGGGCTTATTATTTCTAAATTCCATTTGTTCTTTTGTATTCAGCACTTTATTTATAGAAAATGGAAATCTCACTTCAATCTATGTTCAATCTCTCCACACTTCGCATGAGTAGCTTAATTTCCGAATGGGTTGAGAAGTACTTAGCTAGCATGACCTAAGATTTACATTTTATGCGATCATCTTGTCTTATGTATGTGTCATTCACCCTTTAGAGATACTTGAGAGAGTAGTCTAAAGATAGAATCTAGACTTGAGAGAGTCAGATTAGAATCTAGGCTTGAGAGAGTCAGATTAGAACTGCATAAGCAACAAATAGAAACTTAGACATAAGTTCTATCGCTATTTACACATCGCATGTACCCTAGAAATAGGATATGATTGTATGCGGTCACCTTGTTTTATGTGTGGAACATTCATCATTGCATAGGCAAGAATAGAGGCTTAGACATAGGTCCTATCAACTTTTTCGTATACATCGATACGTCCTAGAAATAGGAATTATGGCATTTGCATTGAGAGATGACATGTTGTTATTTGTGTGTAGCATGATTGCATAACTTGTACGTAATCTTAGGAAGTGTTAGCTAAACCCCGTTTCAACCTGTTCATCGCATATTCTTTGTAACTCTTGATTTCATCAACTCTTCGTTCGAACTTCGTCGCATAGGAAATATTCTTAATCAAAGCACCATCTAAATTATTTGATTTCACCACCGCAAGAGAATCAAAGTAGCTATCGCATATTTACTCAGTAGTCCCTGTGTTCGACCCTGGACTTACCAAGAAACCTAGTGAGGCTTATAGTTCGATCTTATTAGGAAAACTTGCGTGTTCACCGCAAACTCATACCATGATCGCATCACAATTCACAACGCATAATTTATTTCTTGTTATTGAAAGTATTCTTATCAAAGAGAACCCATGAGCGGAAGCACGATCGATCCAAATCCATTGTGACAGAATTACAAGCATTCACAAACATACAAACCAGTTATGCATCTTCCAATTAATTACGACATGCTTTAGTAAATAAATACAAAAGGAATGAGAGACATACCTTTAAAGAACCCTTCTTCTAAAGACCTCTCGCTCTCGTGAAGACTTGAACCAGCAACCTCTCACTGTCGTTACAATCGACTACCCAATCATCTGGTCAATCACGAACAAACTTCTCCACAAACAAGTAACCTCTCGGACACCACCATTCAGTAACCTTGGTATTCTCAGAGTGAGAATCCAGGAGGTATGGGCTCTGTTATGAATTTGGTATAGGGTTGGAGGAGGCAACGATCGAACCAAATAACCAAGCAAGTGGGAAAAGGAACTGTCTATCGCATAGACTTTGTGTGCTTGATCGTTTAGTAAAACTCAGCAGGTACACGATTGTTTAGAGAAACAGGCTTGATCGTTTACACAATCATTTAGTGAATATCGCTTGCCACGTGATCGTTTAGTAAAATTCTATAAGATTGTTCAGTGAATCTCGCTTGCCATGCAATCGTTTAGTAAAATGCTACATGATTGTTTAGAGAGAAGCGCGTGTACACGACCGTTTAGAAAAACACTTGAAGGCTATCAAATAGTCTCTCGTGTGCTAAACGATTAGAAGTGTACTTTATGAAGCCATTCTTTACAAAATGAAATCATTTTTCATTTTATCCTTCAGTTATGAAAACTGAACATAACCTCCCATTTCACGCACGGTTAAAGGAGAAACCACCTACAATTACCATATAATAAATAAATATAATAACTAACTTATCATATTATATTTATAACCTATAATTTCAATATCACATCATATGGAACATTTAAACCATAGTTCTTTTCTCCTTTATTCAATATAAATCATATTTATATCAAATTCCTCCATTTAATGTATCTCATACATCATATCAATTATATCACATATAATTGAACCAGTTTAATCATATCATATATAATCAAACTCCCTCTTGTCAATTTGAACACTTCAAATTGACCCAAAAATTGATTATCAACTTGAATCCATTGAGCTACCAAGGGGACCTTATGGACCTGTAGCTCAAAGCTCCAACGGTACGTGAAAAGCTGACTAAACTCTTTAATCACAAGATTCACCATCCTGTTAACTGCCGGGCACTCCACTAAAGATGGACAACTGCACTCTTCTCACTACAGATATATTTCTGTGTCTATCAAATATAACCAGCCAACAGTATGATAACCCTTCACATTGCTTGTAAGTACAGCTGGGACAATTAATCGTTTTGCCCCTGTAGATACATCTAACTCCTTAAGTACCACTGATTCCTCTAATGAAGAATACATCATAGTCCTACTATGAGTGGACACCTCTCGGGCGATGAGAAGGTGTGTGGTGCCACATCGTTCAAGCCTCGGAATCAGCCCTTAAGGGAGCAATCTATCTACTTATCCTTGCTTCGGGAAATGAGTGAATTCCAACTTGTGTAGTTGAGTTCCCAGCTCCCAAATCAGACGAATCCCCAAAGTGGAAGTTTGAGTCGGCAATCTGGCCACTCGCACCCATGCAAATCAAAGGACCGCCCTCATAGGCAGGAGTTCCCAACTCACTCAGGATTAGGGACATGTTACCTATGGTCATCCTAGTGAAATGAAAGTCTCCGTCATGAATGACGTTATATAACGAGACTAAACATTTCGTGGTCTGATCTTATACAAACTCCTTTGTATAGAACTACCCCGCTCACATGTCTCTACATAAATGATCATGATCCGACCATTTGTAGCACACCATAACACTTGTAACTATCTATAAGGCGGGCCGTGTCACACCCCCTTTCAGACTACTCTCTAAGCCTAGGAAAGGACATGATTGCAGCAGTTATCAACCCTTTTGCTGACACTTACTGCATAATAAATCTAGCGGAAATAATCTGATACCAACATGCAATCTCAAACACAACGATGCCTTTATGGCCAAAACAACATAAATAAAACACAAAACATTTACAGAGATTACATTACTGGTTTCATAAGTCTCAACACCCAACACTTAGTCCCTATATGAACAACTATAACATGTGTATAATATTTACAGTAACCATCTAGTAGACGGGTCACAATAATTTTTGTCCTTGAGTGGCAGAGCAGATGCAGAGCTACCTCCTGATGATTTGACCGTTACTTGGGGGAAAGAAAAACATTTGAAAACGGAATGAGCTTGCTAGCCCAGTGAGTGACTTAAGAAAGAAAACTGATTCTCATGCATAAGTCTCAATTAAGAGATCATACTGAAATATTAATCTTTATAGTAACCTTGTACTACAATATAAACATTTTCCAAGCATAAAACATGTAAAAATGTTTTCATCATTAAACATTAAATGATTGACTTCTGTGGTTAAATCCCAACGTCAACTGCTTAGTCAAGAGAGAACCTTTTTGCTCAATCTCTGACTTAGTCAAGAGAGAACCTTTTTGCTCAATCTCTGACTTAGTCAAGAAAGAACCCTTTTGCTCAATCTCTGACTTTCACTACCTATGTGCAAGTGGCTATAACTAAGTACCATCATACATTAGGTACTTTTGTTCAGATACCTTATCAAATGTCCCTCAGTATTGAGCTGCTCGGATACCTTCTCAAATGTCCTTTAGTATTGAGCTTCAAGTAAAACTAGTCATCCTATAACTTTCTCTTTAAAGCATGTAAAGTAATACACATAGAAAACTATGTCTTTAAAGATACTAACACACGTTTTGTGTATTTAAACACTCATAAATATTTTTTCAATAAACTTTCATACATGGCATGCGTTTAAAACATAACTCATAGTTTGCTTGGAAACTACTTTGTAAAACTAGCTAGCATGAGAATAATCTTTCTTAAAACATGATTTTTTCTTTAAAACATTATAACTATTTAGTCACTCAAAAATTTTAGGACTACCCCTCAAGGGTCGATATGCTTCTATCACTGGTGTCAATCTTGTGGACACAAAAGCATATATTAGCTACTAGCACTGGTCTCCCTTTTGAGACCTACCCTTAAGTAAGCCTTTCATTTAGCCTTCCTCTAGAAGACTTTCACTCAACGCATATCTTGTTGTAGGTTTAACACTTAGGAATTTCTTTGAGACTTTGGCCCATGCAATGCTTCCAACCGTTCCTCACAAACGTATCACCACTTATGCAACCAACACTTTTCTCTAAGTGTTCCTTCAACTACACATGGTTGTCCACAAGGCTGCTTATGCGTCTAAGACTTCAATGCAAGCTCTCTTCAGCCCACACAATAGATCCAACGCATAGAAAAGCTCAGCCCTTGGTCTGTCCGAGCATTTCACTTGCAGCTGCCAACTTACTCAACCCAAGTAGTTGCCTGCTTGTTCATGAAATTCCAGATTCAACTTACGAAATTAATAACTCGAATTCTAGAGCTCATCTCAAGATATTTCCTTCTACAAACTTGTTAAAAATTGTCTCAGGAAGCTTACCTTAAAATTTTAGCTTCTAACTTCTCGTGGTTTGTCTTGGATTCACCCGTGAACAAAACCTCTAGTCAAGTTTTCCCTTCTCTATCCTTATTCCGATAAAACCTTCTTCTGGTAGTGTCACTTCTGAAAGTAGACTCTCCTAGCTTTCCAAAGACACTAAGGTCTCTCAATTTGCATAGAGGAAATGATCAAACTGATCCTTTGAAGTTCACCCTCCCCTTTTTATACTGCTTTCCTCTGTTTACCATTAAGTCTTAACACGACACCTTCAACTTTCAGGAGTTAAATCCGGTGCTTAGAACAGCTGGTGCTCTTAATCGATGGTTAATACTGATCAACGCATGCTCAATTGTTTAGCTCACCGCTTCATCATGCAGCTCATCGTTCAGTGACCTTTTACTGAAGCTTAACACCCAACGATCTCGCTGTAGTCATCGTGTAGCACATTGTCTATCGCATAGCTCTCGCTCATCGTGTAGCTCTCGCTGAGGCTCATCATGTAGTGTTCATGCCTATCGCCTAATGCATCACGCCCATCGTCTAGCACTCACATTCATCGTGTAGCATCATCGTCTAGTGTCATCATCTAGCACTGATGCTGATCGTGTAGTGCCATCACCCATCGTTTAGCCCTATCATCCATCGTGTAACGCTATCATCTAGTGCATCACTTCGCATCGTCTAGCACCGTACATAACTACACAACTATCTACCGCATCGTTAGCACTGACCGTTGCTACACGATCGTCCGTGCGCACATCGCCAACGCCTAGTGCCCATGCTTGCGCACATTTGATGTTGTCGCATGCATGCTAACCTCTCAAGATTTGGCTGCCACTTGCCTTGTCCACGCATAGCTTTTCCTCTCGGCCACACTTTGGCTTCCTTAAATGGCCAATTAACCTCTCAAATGAGTAAAGCCAACACCCTTGACTCAACTCCAATGCCTAGCATAAGGCTAACGCTTAGGCACAACACTTAGCCAATTTTCTAGCCTCCAATGCATGAATTACACTTAGCCAATTTTTCTAGCTTCACCCAAGATTCAAGCTTTCAAAATCAAACTTTTATTCTAACTTTTTACCCTTTTCTCTACAATTTAACATTAATACTCACATCAACCTACTCATCACACTGGTTTCAGTAGGGAACATACACAAGTAGAGAAATTAGGGCTCAGGCTTTACATTTACCTCTCCTTTAAGAAAATTTCGTCCTCAAAATTCTACTACAAGTCCATCAATTAAACAACTGCGGATACTTGGTTTTCATTTGCTCCCTAGCTTCCCATGTAGCTTCTTCAGTGCTATGGTTTCTCCATAGTATCTTTACCAATGGTATTGTCTTGTTCCTCAAGACTTGCTCTTTTCTGTCATGAATATCCACTGGTTTCTCTTCGTATGACACATTTTCTTTCAACTGCACTGGTTGCTCAGGTAATATATGGGTAAGATCTAGCACATACTTTCTTAGAATTGCCACATGAAACACATCATGGATACAAAATAATTAAGGAGGTAATTCTAACCTGTAAGCCATTGGGCCAACTCATTCTATTATCTCGTAGGGTCTAATATATCTCGAACTTAACTTCCCTTTCCTACCAAACTTGAGTATTCCTTTCCACGGAGACAACTTAAGGAATATTTTATCGCCAACTTCAAATTCCAATTCTCTTCTCCGCTTATCTGCATAACTCTTTTGCCTGTCTTGAGTTATTTTAAGATTTTCTCTTATAATTTTAATACTGTCTGACATCTGCTAAACAAGTTCTGGGCCTAATAATTTCCTTTCACTGACTTCATTCTAACGTACCAGAGTTCTACATGGGCTCCCGTACAAAGCCTCATACGGTGCCATTTCGATACTCGAATGATAACTGTTGTTATACGCAAATTCGATCAATAATAGATGTGTATCTCAACTACCTTTGACCTGCAATACACATGCCCTCAACATGTCCTCTAGTGTCTGAATCGTCCGCTCATACTAACCATCCGTCTGTGGATGAAAAGTTGTACTGAAATATAACTTGGTACCCGTAGCTTTCTACAAGCTAGGCCAAAACTTCGATATAAA
Organism: Benincasa hispida; assembly: GCF_009727055.1. Lineage (NCBI taxonomy): Eukaryota > Viridiplantae > Streptophyta > Magnoliopsida > Cucurbitales > Cucurbitaceae > Benincasa > Benincasa hispida. The sequence goes on from NC_052351.1 coordinate 60,544,146, forward strand.
CCTAGAATCTCGGTCTGATACAATGAAAACTGGAGCTTTAAACTGACTCACAATTATGTCAACATATAACTTAGCTAACTGGTCTAGGGTAAAAGTAACTTTAACAGGTAAGAACTTAGCTGTTTTTGTCAATTTATTCACAATTACCCATATACCATCATAGCTCGCTGGTGTCCTAGGTAAACCAAACAAGAAATCCATCGTAACATGCTCCTACTTATACTCTGGTACTGGGAGTGGATTAAGCAATCCTGCTGGCTTCTGTCGTTTAGGCTTAAGTTGCTGACACACTAAACATCTGTCAACATACTCTACTATTTCTCTTTTCATACCAGGCCACCAGTACGACTTCTTTAATGCTCTATACATCTTCGTACTGCCTGGATGCATAACATAAGCTGAACTATGTGCCTCTTCCAGAATATCATGCTTAAGTGCTAAGGTATTGGATACACATACTTTACCTTCTTTCAATAACACTCTATCTGCTCCTAACTGATAGTCTGTTCTTAGACCTTTAATTACTTATTCAGCTAACTTCTCAAGATCATAATCTCTTAACTATTCACGTAGAATATCATCTACGAGAGTAGGATGTACTTGAAACGAAACTATCAAACCTCCTGTTTGATCAACTGATAATGTCGCTTTAGCACTATACAACTCATGTATCAGTACATCTCTTACTGAACAGATAACAGCTCTGGCTGATTTGGTCATTCTACTTAGAGCATCAGCCACCACATTCACTTTACCTGGGTGATAATCAATTGTACAATCATAATCTTTGATCAACTCGATCCATCTTCTATGTCTCAAGTTTAGCTCTTTCTGATCAAATATATACTTTAGACTTTTATGATAAGTGAATATATGACAACGTTCACCAAACAGATGTTTCCACAACTTTAGAGCCAACACAACTACTACAAACTCTAAGTCGTGCTTAGGGTAGTTACATTCATGCTTCTTTAACTGACGAGAAGCATAGGCCACTACCTTTCCTTCCTGCATCAACACACATCCTAATCCTTGTTATGATGCATCATAATAAACCTTAAACTCTTTACTTGGTGTAGGTAAAGTCAGCACTGGTGCTGTTACTGACCTCTGTTTCAACTCTTGGAAATTATGCTCACATTCTGGTGACCACACAAACTTCGCATCTTTTCTGGTTAGGTTTGTCAATGGTAGAGCTATCTTAGAAAAGCCCTCCCCAAATCTCATGTAATAACCTACTAAACCCAGAAAATTGTGTACCTCTGTTACAATTATGGGTCATTCCCAGTTAACTATCGCTTCTATCTTTTGGGAATCTACACTTACTCTGTCAGCTGAAACTATATGCCCAAGAAATACAACTTGATTTAACCATAAATCACACTTACTAAACTTGGTATATAACTTCTTTTCTCTTAGCATTTGCAACACTAACCTCAGATGTTCATTATGCTTCTCTACACTATTGGAATATACTAGTATATCGTCTATGAAAACTATCACAAACTGATCCAGGTAAGGATGAAATATCCTGTTCATCAAGTCCATAAATACCGCAGGAGCATTCGTCAAACCAAACGGCATTACTAGGAACTCATAATGTCCATACCTGGTCCTGAAAGTAGTCTTTGGAACATCTGTTTCATTCACCTTCAACTGGTGGTAATCTGATCTCAAATCTATCTTAGAGAACATCGTGGCTTCTTTTAACTGATCTAAGAGATCATCTATATGAGGCAATGGGTACTTATTCTTAATGGTCACCTTATTCAACTGTCTATAGTCGATACATAATCTGAGAGTATCGTCTTTCTTCTTGACAAACAAGACTGGCTTTCCCCAAGGCGACACACTGGGTCTGATGTACCCCTTATCCACAAGTTCCTGTAACTGAACTTTCAACTCCTTCAGTTCTACTGACGCCATCCTATATGGTGCCTGGGATATAGGTGTTGTACCTAGAACTAACTCAATAGTAAACTAAACTTCCCTGTCAGGTGGAAAGCCTGGTAACTCTTAAGGGAATACATCTAGGAATTTCTTTACCACATGTACATCTTCAGGTCTCAGCTTCCTATCTTGTGAAATCGTCACATAGGCTAAATAAGCTCCACATCCTTTATTCAGTAGTTTCCTAGCCTTCACTTTTGATATTAAACTTCCTGGAAGTATTCTTTTACTTCCTACCAGGGTTATCTCTTGTTCACCTGACTTCCTAAACACTATCTCTTTCTTAAAACAATCCATAGTGGCATAGTGTTTACTTAGGAAATTCATGCCTAAGATAACATCAAACTCTAGCAACTCTAGTGGAATCAAGTCAATCTATAAACTTTTATTCCTAAGAATTACTTCACAATTCCTGTAATATTCATGCACAACTAGAGTGTCTTCTACAGGCATAGAAATAAATAAGTCCTCATTCATACGCTCAAGCACTCTATCTATATGAAATGTAAACATGCTAGATATGAATGAGTGCCTAGCACCGGGATCAAATAACACATAAACGAACTGATTACATAAAGTTATCATAGCAGTTACGACATCTGGAGACTCTTCCGCTTCCTAGTGTCTCACAGCGTATATTCTACCCTGTTGTTGCTGTTGTTGGGGTCATCTTGCTACCCCTTTCTGCTTAGCTGCATCGGATCCCTTACCTCTGGCTTCGGTCGCTCTAGATTGGTCTACAACCTGGGTAACTTCTCTCTGTTCACCTTGTGTTCCATGAACTAGCTGGGGACAATCTTTCTTGAAGTGCCCTACTTGTCCGCACTGAAAATAAACATTTCTGTCACCATAACATATTCCTGCATGACGCTTACCACAATTTGCACACAGTAGCTTCCTTCCTATACTAGCCACTGTCTCGCTAGCACGACCTATTACCGATCTACTACTCGATCTAGCTATAGGTCTTGACCTCTTTCGACTCGAACTCTACTGGCTCGCACCTCCATAACTTCTCATTCCCGACTGTCTAGAAAACAGGGGTCTAAAACTCTTACCTCTCGTCTCTCCTAGAGTCCTGTGCTACTCCACATCTATCTGGAGTATGTCTACTGCCTCTACACTCCGCTTAACTCTGAAAGCGGCCTCAACTAACTGAGTGAAACTCACCCAATTAGTTGTATAGGTAACAGGAGTACCTATCTTCCTTCTTAGGCCATTCTCAAATCTCCTACATCACTCTTTCTCTTCTGCAATAATCGGAAGGGCATATTGAGATAACTCTGTAAATCTCTGTTCGTACTCAGTAACTGTTATCGATCCCCGAGTTAGCCTAAGAAACTCATCCCTCTTTGCTACTTTGAAAGCACTAGGGTAGTTATTGTCCTCAAATAATTTTCTAAACTCAGGCCAAGTCATAGCTTCTGAATTGCTTTTCCTGGCCTCTATCACTTTCCACCATTTCTCAGCCTCTTTCTGTAGCAAGAATGCCGCTAACTCGACCTTGCGGTCCTCAGGGCATCTCATAAGACTAAAGCATTTCTCAATCAAGTCCAACCAAACCTCAACATCTACTGGATCTGTGGCTCCGTCAAACATCGTGGCACCTAAAGCTTTCAGCCTCTCGACGCTGAATTTCATCTCTAGATCTATCTGAATCGATCCTCCACCCGTCGCCAATCTTTGGGCGATTCTATCAAATACTCAATCCTCTATTTAGGGATCTTCACTTATTATGGTGTACTCGACTCATTTTTAGAAGTCGTCTCTTGCCCTACTGGGTCTCTAACTCTCTTTCGCTTCAAATCTGGGTCCTGTCTAACTTTAGGGCCTCCGCTGGTAGGGTCAACATTCCTTTCCTCAGCCTACCTGCTTAGCTTACCATTTTTCCTTGTCTAATTAATAAGTACACATGTTAGGGACTTACTTATGGGACAAATTCTAATGTATGAACTCTCTCTTTCACCCAAAATTTTATGCTCTGATACTATCCTGTCACACCCCCTCCCAGATTACTCTCTGAGCCTAGGAAAGGACATGACTGTAGCAGTTATCAACCCTTTTGCTGACACTTACTGCTTAATAACTTTAGCAGAAATAATCTGATACCAACTTGCAATCACAAACACAACGATTGCCTCTATGGCCAAAACAACATTAAGTAAAACAAAAAACATCTATAGAGATTTCATTACTGGTTTCATAAGTCCCAACACCCAACATTTAGTCCCTATATGAACAACTATAACATGTGTACAATATTTACAGTAACCATCTAGCAGACGAGTCACAATAACTTTTGTCCTTGAGTGGCAGAGTAGATGCAGAGCTTCCTCCTGAGGATTTGACCGCTACCTGGGGGAAAGAAAAACATTTGAAAATGGAGTGAGCTTGCTAGCCCAATGAGTGACTTAAGAAAGAAAACCGATTCTCATGCATAAGTCTCAATAAAGAGATCATACTGAAATATTAATCTTTATAGTAACCTTGTACTGCAATATAAACATTTTCCAAGCATAAAACATGTAAAGTTGTGTTCATCATGAAACATTAAACTGTTATTTAGTTGAGAATAACACTATTGTGGTTAAATCCCAACGTTGATTGCTTAGTCAAGAGAGAACCCGTTTGCTCATCCTCTGACTTAGTCAGGAGAGAACCCTTTTGCTCAATCTCTGACTTTCACTACCTACGTGCACGTGGCTATAACTAAGTACCGTCATACCTTAGATACTTCTACTCATATATCTTCTCAAATGTCTCTCAATATCGAGTTGCTCGAATACCTTCTCAAATGTCCCCCAGTATCGAGCTTCAAGTAAAACTAGGCATACTATGACTTTCTCTTTAAAGCATGTAAAGCAATACACATAGAAAACATGTCTGATACTAACGCATGTTTTGTGTATTTAAACACACACAAATAGTTTTTCAATAAACTTCCATACATGGCAGGCGTTTAAAACATAACTCATAGTTTGCTTGGAAACTACTTTGTAAAACTAGCTTGAATGGGAATAATCTTTCTTAAAACATGGTTTCTTTAAAACACTGTAACTATTTAGTCACTCAAAACTTTTAGGACTACTCCTTAAGGGTCGATATGCTTCTATCACAGGTGTCAATCTTGTGGACACAAAAGCATATATTAGCTACTAGCACTAGTCTCCCTTTTGAGACTAACCCTTAAGTAAGCCTTGCTTTAACCTTCCTCTAGAAGACTTTCACTCAACGCATATACCTTGCTATAGCTTTAACACTTAGGAATTTCTTTGAGACTTTGACTCATGCAATGTTTCCAACCGTTCCTCACAAATGCATCACCACTTATGCAACCAACACTTTTCTCTAAGTGTTCCTTCAACTGCACATGGCCATCCACAAGGCTACTTATGCGTCCAAGACTTCAATGCAAGCTCTCCTCAGCCCACACAGTAAGTCCAACACATAGAAAAGCTTAGCCCTTAGTCTGTCCGAGCATTTTACTTTGAGCTGCATGCCAACTTACTCAACCCAAGCAGTTGCCTGCTTGTTTACGAAATTCCAGATTCAAATTTCAAAATTAATAACTCGAATTCTAGAGCTCATCTCAAGATATTTCCTTCTACAAACATGTTAAAAATATTCTCAGGAAGTTTACCATAAAATTTCAATTTCTAACTTCTCGTGGTTCGTCCTGGAGACTCAATTCTTTATCAACGGCCTAGATTCACCCGTGAACAAAACCTCTAGTCTCGTTTCCCTTCTCCGGCCTTATTCCAATGAAACCTTCTTCTGGCAGTGTCATCTCTAAAAGTAGACTCTCTGAGCTTTCCAAAGACACTAAGGTCTCTCAATTTGCAAAGAGAAAATGATCAAACTGATCCTTTGAAGTTCAGCCTCTTTTTTTTATACTGCTTTCCACCGTTTACCATTAAGTCTTAGCACGACACCTTCAGCTTTCATGGAGTTAAATCCGATGCTTAGGAAAGCTTGTGCTCTTAATTGGTGGTTAATACTGATCAACGCATGCTCAATCATTTAGCTCACCGTCGCATCGTGCAGTTCATCATTCAGTGACCTCTCGCTGAAGCTTAACACCCAACGATCTCACTGTAGCTCATCGTGTAGCACATTGCCTATCGCATAGCTCTCGCTCATCGTGTAGCTCTTTTTGATGCTCATTGTGTAGCGTTGATGCCTATCGTCTAATGCATCACACCCATCATCTAGTGCTCACGCCCATTGTGTAGCGCCATCGTCTAGTGTCATCGTCTAGCGCTGATGCTGATCGTGTAGTGCCATTAACCATCTTTTAGCGCTATCGTCCATCGTGTAGTGCTATCGTCTAGCGCATCACTTTGCATCGTCTAGCACCACACATAGCTACACGATCATCTACCGTATCACTTAGCACCGCTCGTTGATACACGATCGTCCGCGCACGCAACTCCAATGCTCAACGCCCACACTCACGCACATTTGATGCTGCCGCATGCGTGCTAACCTTTTAAGACTTGGTTGTCACATGTCTTGTCCACGCAGAGCTTTTCCTCTTGGCCACAATTTGGCTTCCTTAAATGCCCAATTAACCTCTCAAATGAGTAAAGCCAATGCCCTTGACTTAACTCCAATGCCTCGCACAAGGCCAACGCTTGGGCACAACATTTAGCCAATTTTCTAGCTTCCAATGCATGGGTTACACTTAGCCCATTTTCTATCTTCACCCAAGAGTCAAACTTTCAAACTCAAACTTTTCTTCTAACTTTTTACCCTTTTCTCTACAATTGAACATTAATTCTCACATCAACCTACTCACAACACTGGTCTTAGTAGGGAACATACACAAGTAGAGAAATTAGGGCTCAGGGTTTACAGCTGTATCCGTTGTGTCACCAGAATAAGATTTCCCTCCTATACCATATACTATAGACCATTTAGGTTATCACTTAAGGCATGATTCACTTGTATGTCTCCACATACATGCTTAAGTTACAACGAAAACCAAGGATCTTAGTTTATTGGTTTGTGGTAAATGCTAATAAAATCTCTCGTATTTTATAGACAACAGTGAAGAAAATATCTTATATTATTACATCACAAGCGTTTTGTTCATACAGGTGTTTACAAACTACAGGACCCTACAACAAATGACTTTGAAAGGATCGATCCTAAGGACGAATGGTACATATTCTTTTATGATGACCTTCGCGAACCAATTGTAGGAGGTCTCAACGCACTGTCGCAACAACAGCAAGTGCTCCAAATGCAAATGAATGATCTAAGGCGACAGAAAGACGAGCTCGTTAGACAGCACAACAAGCTGAGGGAATTTGTTTAAGACCAACAAAATACAACGCGTGACTTCACTCGGCAGTTGACACAAAGGCAACGCGATCAGTTCCATTGTATGGTTGACTTATTTCAGAATGTCATCACTCGCCTAGTGGTGGTGCCACCAATTCCCTTGCATTTTCAGAATCCATTGCGATTTTCCAACAAAGATCCATCGCAAGATCGCAATAATGACGCAGGAGAAACTTAAATTTGGGGGTGGTGTCCTTCCTTGCTTATTTTATTTTTACTTGATGTCGTTCTTCTTTTACTTTCATGTATCATACTTTGATAATTGAATATAAATTCTTTGAAAATTTTGTCTATCTTTTGTGTCTTCTTTTGCTATTTGTATTCTGTACATACTTTTGATCGCTTATTATTTTTCTGTTGCCTTGGTTGCCAATAATGACCTCAGTGATGAAATCATGCTTTAACATTAATGCCTAGACTTGAATCAGTATTAAGTTTTAGGATTCTTTTTCTTTTGAAATTATTTCTAGGATTCAGTAACCGTATAGGCTTCATGACAAACTTCTTTTACAAAACCTTTCTAATTCCATCGCATATTTCTTTTCTTCAGCAATGAGAACCTTGTTGCTCTCTAAATTTGGGGGTGGTGGGGAGGTTTATGAACTTAAAAGCTTTCAAAATGATTCTTTGAATACTTTCATCTTAAAATAATAATAATAATGATATCAGAACTTGCTTGTAGTTGGATGTCCGCATGACACCCATGGGGGCAAGCCAAAACGAAGGCACGCAAAGAATAAATTATTGCAACTCCACTACCATAAAAATGCATGATTTAGTCTGAAAAGAGCGACTAGCTCGTAGTTGGATGTCCGCATGACACCCATGGGGGCAAGCCAAAATGAAGTCAGACGCTTGGATCAGTGCTAGATCACCGCAAAAATAGCAAGGAGAGATTTTTTTCCTTTATTATTCAAAACCTCCATTTCTAAAATATGAAATTGTCTTAGAAATGAATAGAGGATCTTTGAAGATTAAGCTTGCAGCTTTTCAAGGTTAGAAATAAATTTAGAGGAAAAAGGAATAAAACTTAAGAAAGTTCTGGTCCAGCAAATTGGGTTAGGCACTTTAAGAGATCTAGGCAACTAATGAAAGCGATCAAAGTACTAAGAAATCATAAGTATATGCTTGAGGACAAGCATTGTTTTAAATTTGAGGGTGTGATAACTTATAAGAAATACAAGTTATTGTATCTCTTCCATGTAAAAAAAAAAAAAAGGCATAAAGCTTCGACACTCTTTACCAAAGAATTTATACAAAAAACGAAGTATGTGATCACACACTCTTAATATCTAACATATCTAAATTTCAGATTGATATTGCTATCGTTGTGCAGAATACCCTTTAGCACAGCCAGATGAATGCATGATCGCATAAGCCAAGTACCCATTAACAGATCAAGCAAGAACTGCCAGAAAAGCAAAAGATCACATTACTATAAGCGATGAGGTATGACATGATATCGACAGTGGGAGTCAAATCACAGACTGCGTTGGTAGCCGGCAATAGAACTTTGTGAAGATTCAATGAACCCCTGACACGTTGCAAACAACGTGACATGATATGGAATTTAATGCGCCTCATCAATTCAATCATGAGAAAGATTAAAAAAAAAAAAAAAAAGCATCCACGAACACCTATAAATACCATGCAATTTTCATGCAAAAAATAGTGGGAGACGAGAGAAAATTCTGAGAGGAAACTCTGCTAAAAAACCTTCCTATTTTTTCCATAAAAATGCTCTAGTGAGAGCTTAGGATTCCTGTGGGAAAGGAAGAAGGATACCACTTTTTAATGTTCTAAGTGAAGCAGTCATCAAAGGAGCCGTAGGGAGCAAGGCATTGCAGATCACGACTTGATTCTATACTCCTTTCTTTTTCTTTATGTATTTGCATTGTACTTTCTATATTGACAAATTCAGACTTTGCAATATAAATACATGTTCATCTTATCTTCTGTCCATCTTTTCCATTAATATCATGCACAACTAAATTGTCAAATGGGTTGAGAAGTGTGCAACTGACACTAAACTAAATTGTCAAATGGGTTGAGAAGTGTGCAACTGACACTACTAAACAACAAGAGAATCATGCGATCAACTTGTCTTATGCATGCTTATATGACTTTGCTTGAATCAATTGAGAGATTGTTCTAAGTAAATTTAATCTAAGTTTGAAAGACCTTAGATTTGGATCTCATAAAACAAGAGAATATATTTCTTAGAAATAAGTATATCCTCTGCACATTGCACTCATTGCATGCATCTTAGAAATAAGATAATGTGGCTAGATACACTGAGAAGTACTTGACATAACATTGAGTGCATCGCTTGATTACATAATCCACTTAGTTGTTTAGGAAGTGTTAGTGAAAATTCTTCTCAACCCTTTCATCATATATCAGTCGTTAAATTCACACTGTTTCATTTAGACTTAATTTTCATCACATAATACTTAGATTTAAAATAGCTCATTCACTCAACCATTTTAAACATTTTAATTTGCACTACGATCATATTTTTAGTTTCACCGCACATTTGCAAGCAATCCCTGCATTAGACCATAGACTCATTAAAAATCTGGTTGAATTTGAACTTGGGTTCGACTAGATAAAACTAAGTGTTAAACCACATAAGTCTTATCTATTCATCACATGTTATCAATGCATCAACAGACATTACAAGTAAACACCTAAAACTTTTCTGAAAAAATTGAGCTTTAACTGGAGTCCTTGGGTGGTAGAACAGCAGGACAACTAGCTTTTGAGGAGACGACCACTACCTGGAAAAAAAAGAAAACATTTGAAAGAATAAACTACTCGCCCAGTGAATGACTTATTAGACATAATTATCTTACTCTTACTAAAAATTGCCATGCAAACTTATACTTAAAACTTTTAAAACATAACATAGCTAGAAATATAATTCATCATAATCCTTAGTTGAGAGATAACCCTTTTGCTCAATCCCTCAACGTCAAAGTTAGCTGGTGTGAATTATTCTCGACATTACCAACGTCTACTCTACCTACGTGCACGTGGTAATAACTAAGTACCGTTATACCATAAGTACTATTGCCCAGATACCTTCTCAAAGTCCTTCAGTATCTGGTTTATCATAATCAACATAAATACTTATTCATTAAAACATGTATACATGGAAGCATAGTAACATGAAACATATGCTTAAACATCCTTATCATATAATCATGAACTTCTAACACATGCTTATAAACATAAAGTATATAAATACTTGAACATGCTTTCATAAACTTCTTTAAACTAGGCATGCATTAATAGACTCTTTAAAACTAGTTTGCTTGGAACTATCTTAAAGATTCTTATAACTAAAGCTAGCATAAATTTGAACTTTTAAGTAAAACATGAGTTTACTAAAGCATTGGAAAAACACTTAGTTTTGTCACTCATAGCCTTGGGCATTCCTCCAAGGGTTGATAGGCCTTTCCTATTGCTGTTAACCTTGTGGAAATGATAAACATGTTTAGTCAATGCCTCAAGTTCCCATGTGAGATTAACTCACCCAGATGAGCTTAACATTTAACTTAAAACATCATCTTTCACCTCAACGCATACCTCCTTTATGCGTTCAACACTTAGGAAATTTCTTGATTGTTGATAATAAACCATGTGGCTAACTAGCACCACCCATGTGCCAGCACATGCCTATGCACCTATACAGCTACATGCCATCGCACACTCAATGAAACCTTGTGCACACGCCCACATAGCCTCTTTCCCTTCAGCACACCCTCATGTGCAGCCTAGCGCACACCTTGCACTCAACCTAGCTCTTCGTGTGTGGCTGCAACCTGACTGTGTTCAGCTGTCTGCTTGTTCAATGGTTGCAAGCCTACTTATTCAAACCAAAATTCTAGATTCAATGTTGAGCTCAAATAACTTATTTTCCAGACCTTATCTTGGAAAACTTCCTTCTACAACTTGTTTAAAAATGTCTTAACTTGCTTTCCTTAAAATTTCAGCTTTAAATTTCTCATGGTCGAGTCAGAATCCTTCAATCTTTACCTCTAGCCCAGATTCACCCGAGAGCCTGACCTCCTTAAAGAATCCTTCAGATTTCAACCAGAATCTCTAAGAATTTCCTTTCAACATCCCAGGGACATCAATTACACTCATCACTCGTTAAAATGGCTATGAAATCACTCTTTAGGAATGAGTAGTTTGGACAAATAGAAATCATGAAGTGAGGCTTCCTTTATATACTGAGAACTGCATGCCCTTTTTTAACCTTAGGCTACCAACTCACCCATTAAATGAGTTTAGCTCTCATAATCTTAATAGCTGGCCCACTTAAGACAGGAATTAAGCTGAGAACTCCCTATAATCACCAATGCAAGGCCCATCGAGCTCTTTCAAATGCAACTTTACTTGAACGCATATTTAAACACCTTTTGCACCAATCGCCTTGTCTAATACCACCACATGGCTTCCTTGTATGCAACCCTTCACCTAGCCAACGCGTGCCATAGCCACAATGGGTAAGGCCATCTTGCCTTTGGCCACACACATGCACGATCATGTCTTTCTAACCTCAACATGGGGTTTGGCTAGTGCATTGGCCATACTTCCAATGCATGGCTTCACCCTCGACCACATTTAGCCATATAACTATCACCCTTCTTCATGCCTTTAGTGCACAAATAACATCAAGATTCTTAGGCTGCCGCATATTTCAACAAGACCTTTAATGCAAGGCTTCCATACTTGGCATCCGCGAGCTTCATTCTTATCACTTAGAATATTTGTTCTTTCTTTAATCATTTTCAATCTTCTTCCCTACGAACATAATATCAGCTCATTCTTAATCTTAATTAACATACTAATTAACATACTTATGTAGAGAAAATAGGGTTCGAGGTTTACAATTTACCTCCTCCTTATAAAATTTCATCCTTGAAATTTGCTTCAAATCCATCAACTGAATAAATGAGGGTATCTACCCCCATTTGTTCCTCAATCTCCCAAGTGGTTTCTTCAACTCCATGATTATTCCATAATACCTTTACTAAAGGTATCGTCTTGTTCCCCAGCATCTGCTCCTTTTTATAAAAAATCTCAACTGGTTCCTCCTTATAAGTAAGATTTTCCTTTAACTGTACTAATTGCTCTGGTAACACATGAGTAGGATCTGGTACATACACCCTCAACATCGACACATGGAAGACATCATGTATGCGAGATAGTTCTGAAGGTAAATCTAACCTATAAGCCGCTGGACCAACTTACTCCATTATCTTATAAGGTTCAACATACCTTGGACTCAGTTTTCCTTTCTTATCAAACTCGAGTATTCCTTTCCAGTGGGATAACTTAAGGAATACCTAATCACCTATCTCAAATTCCAATTCCATTCTTCACTTGTCAGCATAACTCTTTTGCTTGTCTCAGGCTATCTTTAGAATTTCCTTGATTAGCTTAACACTATCTAAAGTCTCTGTACTAGTTTTGGACCTATCAATTTCCTTTCTCCAACCTCATTCCAACACATAGGTGTTCTGCACGGTCTTCCATACAGAACTTCGCATAAAGCCATTCCAATACTGGAATGATAACTGTTATTATACGCAAATTCAATTAACAATAAATGCATATCCCAACTTCCTTTAAAATGTAATATACATGCTTTTAGTATGCTTCTAACGTCTGCATCATTCGCTCTGTCTACGGATAGAAAGTTGTACTGAAATGTAGCTTAGTGCCTAGAGCTTTTTGTAAACTAGGTCATAACTTCGAAGTAAACCTCGAATCTCGATCTGACACTATCTACACTAGAACCCTAAACTGGCTCATTATCCTATCAACATACAGCATGGCCAACCTGTCTAGGGTAAAAGTGATCTTCACTGGTAAGAACTTAGCTGTCTTAGTCAACCTATCAACAATTACCCAAATTCCATCATAACCTGACGACATTCTAGGTAAGCCAAATAAGAAATCCATCATAATGTGCTTCCACTTCCACTCTGGCACTGAGAGTGGATTAAGTAACTCTATCGGTCTCTACCATTCAGGATTTATCTGTTGACAAATCAAACATTTATCAACAAACTTTGCTATCTCTCTTTTCATGCCATGCCACTAGTATGACTTCTTTAACGTTCTATACATCTTCGTACTGCCTCGATGCATAGCATATGCTGAACTATGCACTTCTTCCAAACTGGCCTGCTTCAAAGCTAAGGCATTAGGTACATACCCTGCCTTCTTTGAGCAAAACTCCATCTACTCTTAGTTCATAGTCTGTCCTCCGACTCTTACTTACCTCCCCAGCTATCTTACGGAGATCATAATCTTCTAACATGAAGAATATCAACAACCAAGGTAGGTCATACTTGAAATGAAGCTAACAAACTCCCTACTTGGACCGATTGCTAAAACAGTCCTAGCACTTTTCAACTCCTGTAACAGTAAACCTCGTACTGAACAAAGAGTAGCTCTTGTCTTTCCTAACTTCCTATTTAGGGCATCAACCACTACATTTGCTTTACCTGGATGGTACTCAATAGTACAATCATAATCCTTGATCAATTCTAACCATATCATTGTCTCAAGCTTAGCTCTTTCTGATAAAAAATATACTTTAAGCTCTTATGATTAGTGAATATGTGGCAATGCTTACCACATAAGTAATGCCTCCACAACTTCAAAGCTAATACTACTATTGCTAACTCCAAATCATGAGTAAGATAATTACATTCATGTTTCTTTAACTGACGAGAAGCATAGGCTACTATTTTACCCTCCTGCATCCATACACATTCTAGTCCCTATCGGGATGCATCATAGTAAATCTCAAACTCTTTACCTAGAGTAGGAAGAGTAAGTATTGCGATTGACATAAATCTTCGCTTCAACTCTTAGAAACTACGTTCACATTCAGGCGACCATTCAAACTTCAACTCTTTCCTTGTCAAATTAGTCAATGGAAGAGCTATCCTGGAAAAGCCTTCCACAAATTGCTTGTAGTAACTTGCTAATCCAAGAAAATTACGTAACTCAGATACTGTAGTACGTCGTTCCCAGTTCACTATCACTTCTGTCTTCTAAGGATCTCTTCTATTGTAGATACTACATACCTCAGAAATACAACTTGATCTAGCTAGAAATCACACTTACTGAACTTAGCATACAACTTCTTTTCTCGTAATATCTAAAGCATCGTCCTCAGATGTTCCACATGCTTTTCCTTGCTACTGGAATATACTAAGATGTCATCAATGGAAACAATCACAAATTGATCCAGATAGGGATGAAATATCCTATTCATTAAGTCCATGAATACCGTAGGGGCATTTGTCAAACCAAATTGCATTACTAGAAACTCATAGTGCTCATATCTAGTTTTGAAAGCAGTCTTAGGAACATCTGCTTCTTTTACCTTTAACTGATGGTATCCTGATCTCAAGTCTATCTTAGAGAACATCAGGGCTTCCTTTAATCGATCAAAGAGATCATCTATGCGATGTAAAGGATACTTATTCTTGATCGTCACTTTATTCAACTGCCTGTAATCTATACATAAATTGAGAGTGTCGTCTTTCTTCTTTACAAATAAAACTGGTGCTCCTCAGGGTGACACGTTGGGTTTGATATACCCTTTATCAACTAACTTCTATAATTGTGCCTTTAGCTCTTTTAGCTTTGCTGGTGCCATCCTATATGGTGCCTGTGAAATAGGTGTTGTACCTAGAATTAAGTCAATAGTAAACTCGACTTCCTTGTCAGGTGGCAAACCTGACATCTCCTTAAGAAACACATCTAGAAATTCCTACACGAGTGGCACATCTTCTGTCTTCCACTTCTTATCCTGTGAAACAACCACATGTTCCGTATAGGCAATACAACCTTTGCTCAACAACTTTCTAGCTTTAATTGTTGATATCAAACTATTAGGAAGAAGTCTTTTGCTTCCTACAAACAATATCCCTTGTTCTTCTGGCCATCTAAACACTATCTCTCTCTTAAAACAATCAACAGAGGCATAATACCTACTCAAAAGATACATGCCTAAAATAACATAAAACTCAAGTAATTTTAATGGAATCAGATCAACCCATAAACTCTGGTTGTCAATGAATACTTCACAGTCCCTATAATATTCTCGCACTACTAGTACGTCTCCAACTGGTGTAGAAATAAGCAACTTATTAGACATGCTTTCAAGCATCCTATCTATATGCAATGCAAACATGCTGGATATGAATGAATGTGTAACACCAGGATTTAATAATACATAAAAAGACTGGTTACATAGAGTTACTTTACCAGTTACAACATCTGGCGCCTTCTCTGCCTCCTGATGGGTCACTTCATACACTCTATTCTATTGTTGAGGTCGTCCTGCTACTCGTTTCTACTTAGCTCCATTGGAACCCTCATCTCTGGCTCTAGTTGCTTTTACCCGATCTACTATTTGAGAAATCACCTTCTGTTTTACTTGAGCTATAGGTCTCGGTCTCTTCCTGCTCGAACCCTGCTGGCTCGCAGCTCCCTGTCCTTACATATTTGACTGTCTAGAGAGGTGAGGCCTAGAACTCTTACCTCTCTATTCTGCTAGAGCTCTCTGCTACTCGTCTTTTCTCTTCTGCAACTGATCTACATCACCTAAAATCCTCTTAACTCTGATAGTTGTCTCAACTAACTGAATGAAATCCATCCAGTTAGTTGTAGAAGTGACTGGAGTTCGAATTTCCTTCCTCAAACCATTCTCGAACCTCTTACACTTATCTTTCTCTTTCGCTATAATTGGAAGAGCATACCGAGATAGCTCTATAAACTTTTGTTCATATTTTGCGGCCGTCATCGATCCCTAAACTAATTTGAGGAACTCATCCCCCTAGCTTCTCTGAAAGAGCTAGGATAATACTTATCTTCAAAGGCTTTCCTGAACTTTGACTAGATCATAGCCTCTGATTGATTTCTTCTGTCGTCTACAATCTTCCACCATTTCTCGACTCATTTTTGTAATAGGAACACTATTAACCTGACTATACAGTCGTTTGGACATGTCATCACATCAAAAAACTTCTCAACCAAATCTAACTAGACCTCAACGTCTACTGGATTTGTGGCACCTTCAAATGTCGTTGCATCTAAGCCTTTAAGCCTTTCATGTCGTACTTCTTCTCTAGGTCTACCTTTACGGACCCTACACTCGTCACCAACCAGGCGATCCTATCAAACACTCTATCCTCTAGTTGAGGATCTGCTCCCACCTACAGGGTACTCGACTCACCTTCTGAAGTCGTTTCTTATACTACTTGATCTTTACCCTTTCTCTTAGTTTGATTTGGATCCCTTTGAACCTCAGGATCTCTAGCTATAAGGTTAAGGTCTCGTTCTTCTGTCTGCTTGCTCTGCCTGCCACTTTTTCTCGATATCTCTTCCTATTTATGAAGTACACTTCTTCTCTGCTTGACTCTCTATTGATTGGTTATATCCTTGGACACAGAAATAAATCTATAGTGCAAAGAGTGCAACTATCGATCTTTAGTGGAGTGACTAATAGTTAATAAAAATTGATTAATTTAATTAAAAAGTGTAATTAATCATTGAAGCTTCTAATCTGTAGGTCTATAAGGTTCTTTGTTAGCTCACTAAAGGATATATAAAAGGAATGGTTTGAATTGTTCAAGTCAATTACATATTAATGAGATTAATATGATATGGTTAATTATAGATGTGATCTATAATTAAGAGAGTAAAATATTTGAATAAGATTCAAATATTAAAGAGATGTATACATATAAATATGGGATAACTATATATTGATTAATTCTATATTAAATATGATTTAATATAGTCGTTTAATTGATTAATTAATGGTTAATTAATTAATTAATTTTTGAGAAGTAGAGATAAATAAATATGAGATGTTTATTTATTTATTTATTAATTATATATATTAAATTGGATTTAATATATAAGGTTATTTAATTATTGGACTAATTAATTAAATAAAATTTAGAATATGAAAGACTAGGAGAAGGGGCTCACCCCTCATCTCTATAAATAGGTTTTCATACCCATGTTCATGACATAGTTGAATTAGGAATTCTAAATCATAGTCTCCTACAACTTCTCTCAAAATATCTCTTCTTTTCTCTACTACTTCTTCCTCTTCCAAGTCTTGGAGACCACACATCCAATTCTTGGGATCCTAGAGAACAACAAGATTTCACTTATGGTGGTGTCCCTTGGTTAGTGAAGAGACGTTCTGGAGAAGACAGAGGGAATTGTGAAGAATTTGGGAATCTACAAAGGTAAGGTTTAACTCTTCCCTCTTTTCTTCTCTTAAATGCATACTAATCTTGAATGTTATTCATTATCTTATTATTTTTTTTACCGTATTTTGTTTATATAAAATCGAAAATAAAATTGCAAGGCAATCACACACCCCCGCTTGGGATTCGATCCTTTCAAATATGTCTCCTCATAATCCATGTCATGTCTTTGTGAAACACCTTATGCAAGATTATTTCATTATTTTCATTTATTTTTCTCAAAAAGACCCATTTGTATCCCACAGATTTGACACCTTCTAGTGTTCGGACACTGGTCCAAAAACCTAACGTTTTGAAAGTGGGTTTAATTCTGTCTTGATTACTTCTTTCCACTGAAGTCAGTCTTTTCTATGTCGATATTCTTCAACAAATTTTGGTTCAGAATCCTCATTTTCAGATAAAATATCAAGAGTAACATTATACGAAAAAAATGTTGTCAATAACTACATTAGTTCGATTTTATCTTTTCCCTATCATGACATAGTAGATTGAAATCTCATTATTATCTTTAGGTATTTCACCTTCGGCCTCACTAGTCATGTCAAAGATCTCTTCATAGGTATTTACATCCTTAACCAAGTCTTTTTTTATTTTTAATTATTTTTTTTTTGAGGATTTTATCTTTGGAATACATTGGTCTACCATGGTTCTGGCGTGTCCCAGACTCATTAATGATATCTTGTTGTGTTGGAATATCAAATTTCGATGGAACATTTGCAGCTCGTATATGTGACTTGAATACTTTATTTGCATCTATAAATGTATCTAGTAACTAATTTGCTATATTTTGCAAATGAATTATTTTCTAAACTTCAAGGTCACATTGATCTGTATGGGGATCTAAATGAGATAACAATAATGCATTCCATGTAATTTATTTTTCCAACTTCTTAATTCCTCCCCCTAATGTTGGAAAATTTGTGTCATTAAAATGATAATTAGGAAATTGTGCAGTAAATACATCACCCATCGGGAGTTCAAAATATTTAATAATTGATGGGGGATCAAATCCAACATATATTCCTAACCTCCTTTGAGGATCCATCTTAATACGTTGTGGTGAGCAATTGAAATATATATTGCATATCAAAAAATTCTCAGATGGAAAATATTTGGCTCATGACCATAAGCTAAGTGTAATGGCAAGTACTTATGATAAGCTAATGGCCTAATATGTATAAGAGAAACAACATGCAAAATAGCATGTCCCCATACAGATGTAGGAAGCTAACTCTCATAAGCAATAGTCTAGCAATTAATTGCAAACATTTTATAAATGATTATGCTGAACTTGTGTATGAACATGAATTACATGATGTTAACACGTATCCCAATTGACATATAATAATTATCAAAAGCTTAGGATGTAAATTCATTAACATTATCAAAATGAATGGTCTTAATTGTATAATTAGGAAACTGTGCTCTTAACTTAATTATTTGAGCAAGTAATCTTGAAAATGCAAGATTTCGACTTGATAATAAGCACACGTGTGACCATCTATTGGATGCATCTATTAATATCATAAAATATCTAAACGGTCCATTTGGTGGGTTAATAGGTCCACATATATCACCATGACTTCGTTCTAAAAATGTAGGTGATTCAGTTCCCAGCTTGTGATGATCTAATTATTAATTTTCCTTAAGAGCAAACGTCACATGATAATTCATTAGATTTAAGAATCTTCTAGCTCTTCAATGGGTGTCCATTTAAATTCTCAATAATTCTTCTCATCATTATAGACCCTAGATAACCCAATCAGTCATGTCAAATTCTGAATATATTTGGATTCATTAACTTTAAGTTCATTGTTGGTTATGTTTCAATTACTCGCATATGAGTATAATATAATCTAGAAGATAAGACAAACAACTTTTCCAGTATACTTTTTTCATGTGAGACAATAGATATGATATAGAGATATTCTATTTCATTTTTTCTAACAATCTCAATATGATAACCATCGCAACGTATATCTTTAAAATTCAGTAGATTTCTCTTTGATTGACTAGAAAATAATGCACTATCAATTGTAAATTTTGTTCCTCTAGGACAAATAATATTTGTTTTTCGAATCGTTAAATAGATTTGCAGAACTTGATATTGTATTAACTTGTGCTTCCAACATTGTAAATTTGGAAAAGTATTTTTACTCGTAAGTATTGTGTGTGTAGTTGTAAGACATGAATCTTCTTTACTCACTTTTTAATCACCCAACATATTTCTTCATTAAAAGAAAATAATCACAATAAGAAAAAAATAATACTTAGAATATAGAAAGGTTAACATTAATTAAGGGGGAAAAACATGAAGATAGATTAAAAAAAAAACATTAGGTCTAGATATTCTCAAAGTCAAAAGAAATACTTGATGTTCATCAACTGTGACAGACTTTCTTGAATCTCAGCTTTCTTTTCAAGAGATTCAAGAAAGTCTGTCACATCCAAATTTGTCAGATTGGATGAGGCAAATATATCATTATCTTGGCATGAAAAATTTGTTTCCACATTTCCCCCTTTTTCCTTTAGGGATGCTTGATATATATCAACTAAGTGTTTTGATGTACGACAAATATATGACCAATGCTCAATCATGCCACATCGTGAGCAATTTTTCTCACCACCTTTTGAATTCTTATCTTGTGGAGCCTTTCCTTTATAATCATCATTTCAAGCGGTTCTTTTGAAACTCGGATGATTAGAACAATCACAACGAAAATAATAATTATTTCTTCCTCTGACACAGTCACGACCTCGATCCACGATTATTAAAATTCACAACATTCACTTCAGGGAATAGTGTTGTTCTAATTGGTTGAGATTTATGGTTCTTCATAAATAACTCGTTATTTTGTTTAGCCACGAGAAGACATAAAATTATTTCAGAATACTGTTTAAAACCTTTCTCTCAATATTGCTGCTATAGGAGCATATTCGGGACATGAAATATAGAAAATGTCTTTTTTAACATATTAACATCAGTAATTTTCTCTCCACATAACAAAAATTTTGAACTGATTTTAAATAAAGCATAGTTGTAATCACTTACTGATTTAGAATCTTGGAGCCTCAAATGCATCCATTCATAACGAGGTTTAAGAAGAATAATTGTTTTCTGATGATCATATCATTCTTTCAAATTCTTCCACAAGATACAATGGTCTTTCACTGTTAGATATTCCATTTTTAATCCCTTGTGGAGATGATGATTGAGGAAAATCATGGCTTTTGTCGTTCCCTGACTTAATGTCGTATTCCCTCCTTTAATTTTTTCCCCAAGTTTCATTACATCCAGGTGTATTTCGACATCAAGCACCCATGTCTAATAATTATTGTCACAAATGTCAAGGGTTGCGAATTCTAATTTTGTAAGGTTTGTCACGATAATACTAATACAAAACATTGTATTTATATTAGAAATTTAATATATATAAAATAATATTTAATTTATTAATTATAATAAATAGGAGAAAATGACCTACCTTGCAGGAGAACCAGCAAAAGCTCGGGCTGATAACTATTGCAAAAATTAAGAATAAAACAACGTACAACGAAAATACGAATATAGAGAAAATATAATATTAAAATAAATAAAATATAATATATAAATAAATAAAATAAAATAAAATAACAAAAATAAGAAATTTCTCCAGATTCTTCACTTTCTTTGAATCTTCCCCAACGGGTGTATATTTACAAAATCCACCGAATGATTTATAGGTAATTTAGTAGGTAGGAGGTGGATTGCATGGATACTAATAATATGTAATTTCGAGACATATGAACAATACATGAAATAATGGTAAATACTACTTGATCTTTTGATACTAAGAATTGGTATCTACTTTACGCATATGTTATGATATTTATAATAAGGTAAAATTATAAATTTTAGAAATAATTTTTAGAATGAACAACAAAATCATAAATATTGGAAATAGTTGAGCTACTTTTTAGTTTTAATGTATCTTTTTCTTTTACATTTAAAAATAATTGAGCTACTTTTTTAGTAAAAAAATAATTCCGTTATTAATTATTAATGATAGAATAAGGTAAAATCATAAATATTAGAAATAATTTGACAAACTTCTTACGCTAAACTTTTTTTCTTTATCTAACTCATCATACTATTTTCATTTATCAATTTTATAATTTTACAATCAAATTAAGCTATTTTTCATATTGAAAATTTCAAATCTCAAAATTTTCACTTTCTATTCATTTGTCAATTTTATGAATGCACTTAAACAGTTAGTTTCAATATATTTTTTATTTTTTTTTTCATTCTAGAAAAAGTATTTAACTTTTAAAATTTTAAGGCTAATGAACACTTTTGGTCCCTAAACTTTCATGAAGTTAATAATTTAATCTCTTAAATTGGTAATGATTTAGTCTCCGTACTTTCAAATTTATACCAACTTAGTTCTTGAACTTTAATAAATACAATTTAGTCTTTATACTAAAACAATTTATAACACTTTATTTATAATTTAAAAAAATATTATTAATATTTAAATAAAAAAAATTACATGTAAATTGATAAATTGTTCATGCCTGAAATTAATTTTTTTATAAACTATAAAAACTAAGCCGGTACGTAATAAAAGTTGGCACTTCATTTTGAAGAGAATTTTTCCAATAGCAACTAAGCTGTTACAAAATTTCAAAATATAGAAACTAAATTGTTACAAATTTGAGAGTACATGGAATAAATCGTTATCAACCAAGATAAAATTGTTACAACTATGAAAGTTTAGGGACCAAAATGAGTAATTGTTTTAAATGATAAAAATGATGGAAATATTTTCAAGTATAGCAAAATATCACTATCTATCAGAGGTAGATTGTGATTGACCGCGATAGACCACGATAAACATAAAAGGTTATCATCGGCACAAAGAAGATGGTAATAAAAAGGGCCATTTTAGCACCTTTTAAACCAAAGATCTATTTTATTAACTATGCTTTACAAAGAAAGGCTTGACAAACCTTCAACACAAAGCAGAAAAATATAAGGGAAAAGAGGATATCTTTGTCTTAGACCTACTGAAATCCCGAAGATTTTTTAGCTTTCTTTGTTAATTAGAATTTGGAAGGAAATAAATTTGACACACATGAATAAGATATATCCATTTAGCACTAAACCCCAGTTTATTGACCATGCAGTAAAGAAAATTCCACTAAGCTTAATATATATATCCAATTTTAAAGAATCATTACCTTTTTTAGCAACACAACAATTAATATGGTGTAGACGTTTCAAAGCAATAATAATGTTATCAACAATAAACCTACACGAATAAAGGCACTCTAAAATAGCAAAATAATATACAAGTAAAGAATAAGCTTTGGGCAATTAACTATAACCTTAGCAATAAGTTTATAACATCACATCAATTCATAGGATGAAAATCATTCACCATACATGGATTCTTGCACTTTGGAGTTGGAATGGAGATGATAGATGTGTGATTGAAGTTTTTAGGTAATACACCTTTATTCAAGCAACTGAGACAAGTCCATGGACTTTGGAGAGATGTATTTGCTTTAAAGCAATTTAGTTTCCTCTGCTTGGAATGGTTTGGCAAGATGGGAGCTAATTGTAAGAGTAACAACAATTTTGTGTCTCGTAGGATCTTATTTGTAGTTGATCATAGATTTGTGTATGTGGAAAGTGAACGAACGATTCGATTCCGCAGCGAAAGCGATTAATTCGGGCAGTTTAGCTCCAAGTAGAATTAAAATAGAAAAATATACCGAAAGAGATGTTAAGCATATGGAAAATTACCTTTGTCGAACGACTCTTCTTCACAATAAGATTCATCTTCTTGATCTTCCTCATTATGACTTTGGTAAGAGATCCGGTTTCTGAAAGCCTTTTGATCGACCAAATATGTCTGAGTGATGGAAATAGAGATAGATGAGATCTAAGTGCAAGCATACACTATCGATGAATTAATAATTTTGAAGTATTCTTAAGTAACGAATCGTACCAAACT
This sequence comes from Benincasa hispida, assembly GCF_009727055.1. Taxonomy (NCBI): domain Eukaryota; kingdom Viridiplantae; phylum Streptophyta; class Magnoliopsida; order Cucurbitales; family Cucurbitaceae; genus Benincasa; species Benincasa hispida. The sequence goes on from NC_052351.1 coordinate 60,567,763, forward strand.
AGGTCTACTTTTTAATTTGATTACGACAGTGGACCAATAAAACCAAAGTAACCAATGGGAAGTTTATATTGTGATGGGCAGGAAATTAACTTAAAAGCAATAAACAATGATGGATAAATAGGGGTAAACAATGATTCAACCTTTCATGTTCTATGCCTTAAGCGATGAGGCTGCCTTATACTAGGATAATGACATGACATCTTATTTCAAGGCTCATGAAAATTACTCCTGCTCAATCTTGTATCAAGTTCCTTTAGGAGGTATAAGCAACTAATGCCTAATATTTCTAAGGTGACATGACATCTTATTTCAAGACTCTTAGTCCCATATCCTTATGTGACATCTATTTTCACCTTAACCTTCTTAGCATTAGGACTCTCCTAGATTGTTAAATTAAATGACTAGTTTAACTTACCAATTTTACCTTTAAATTCAATAAAGAGAATGTGTAAAACAAAGTGGTATGAAGTGCGAAATTGATTCAGCCATAGCAACCCTAAGACATCCACATTGTTGATACGTTTTGATATATGCGATGGTTAAATGCTCTATGATGTTTTCAAGAATGCATTTTTTTGCCTAATTAAATTCAAGTTAAATCTAACTAGACGCCTGGTGAGTTTAGGATTAAACATAGGGATTGCTTACTATTGATCCGATGACACTATTGTTTCGATCTTGATGCTAGTTTGTTGTTAAATAAAGGCTATGAGTTTATGTTCCTACATGTTGAAATGAAAGATGATGAATGCATTGATCGTAATGGAAGTAGCTTATGCAATGCAATGGAGTTTTTCAAGGGATGAATTAAGGTTGAGGCACATATACACTAACATTCCCTAAGTAAATGCACAGACCATGCGTTCAAGCAAATTACTCGCAAATCATAACTACACTTCTCAGTGTATTTAGCCACATTGTCCTATTTCTAGGATGCATGCGATGAGCTTTTAATGAAAGAGATATTTCTTTATTTCTAAAGGTAATCTCTTTTTGTTTTATGTAGTCTAAATCCTTTATTTTTTCAAGCGTAGGCTCATTCTATTTAAAGCAATCTTTCAACTGATTCAAATAGCTTACAAAGCATGCATAAAACATGTTGAATACATGATCAAGCTTTACTTAGTTCATGTTAGTTGCAATGATTCTCAACCCATACAGAAATTAGTTACTCATGGATAAAGACGAAGAGATAGATGAATAATAAACTGTGAATGCATTCATATTGATAAAATGAGTTTTTCAACATTTTACACAATATGAACAACTATAGTAAAAAGAAGATATAGAGATAGAGATAGAAAGTCAAGCCATAGGTGATAGTTTCTTATTCCTTCTGACTCTTTAAACAACTACTTCTTGAGGATTGTGTTGAAGAAGATGACTTCTCTTTTACTTTAAGAGAGCTTTTGAGTTTTCACTTAAGATTTCACGAGGCTCGAAAGAAATATGTGAAGTGAAATTTTTTTCAGAGTTTTTCCAACGTCTCCTTACTTCTCTTTTTCATAGGAATCTTGTAAGGTATTTATAGGCATCATGAGGTAGCTTTTCTATCTCTCATTAATGATTATTCTGACAGCATGCATTAAATTCCATACCCTAATGCGCTGTCTACTTCACATCAGAAGTTCATTGGCTCTGCCTTGAACTTTTCTTGTTAGCTACCAACTTGGTATTTGATTTGACTTCCACTGTCTATGCATCATGTCACCTTCCCTTTCTTCTATTGCATGAGTCTATGCATCTCCAGCTATGCGATTTTATTGTTAGTGTTAGGAATTTCCTCCACGATGAACTGTTGATCACATGATACGATTTCCGTATTTCAAAAAGCACAATTTTATAACTTTTAAGGGTTATGAGATGTTGTACACATGCGATTGCATAATATAATGAAATCATGAATTTCTTACCAACTTTGTCGCATTATCCATGGTTTTTCTTATTTATTTTAGATAAAAGAGGTAAAATAACTTGTATTTCTACAAGTTATCACACCCCCAAATTTAAAACAATGCTTGTCTTCAAGCATATATCTAGATTCTTAATATATCTTAAAAGTTTTGACGCATTGCCTAGACCCCTTAAAGTGCCTCCTATTCTAGATTAGTAAGAGCATTGTCTTCCTTGGCTTAATTCTTTTGCCTACAAAGATATTTCTAACTTAGATGCGACAAGCTTATTTCTCAAAATTCCTTTACCCATTTGCAAAGCTGTCTTATATTTTATTTTTAGGAATGGGCTTTTTATTCAAAATTTAACAAAAAGATTCTCCTTGATGTACTTATTTTGACTATGCGCTGATCCGAGCATCTTACCTTCGTTTTGGCTTGCCCCCACGAGTGTCATACAGACATCTAACTACAAGCAAGGCGCTCTTTTTAGATTTAATTCATGTCTTTGGAAATTTTCAATATAGGCAGCAGAGTTGCGTTGCGTTGAACATGATTCCTATCTTCATTGTGGCCCCCATGGGTGTCATGCAGGCATCCAGTTACGAGCGGGTTCCAATCTCAATGCATTAGTAAAAATATCTATCTATCTATCCATATATGTATGTACATACATATATGGATATGTATGTATGTACATATATGTATATATAAATTAAAAATTTTTACTTTTTTAGCTCAAACCTTTCCCACTCCCAAATGTAGAGGGCAACAAGGTTCTCATTGCTGAAAATCAAAATATTTGATAGCTTAGAAAGATATTGCAAAAGAGGTATGAGATAAAGCTTACACGCATACTAACTTCAAGAAATATTTCCTAAGGCAAAGTCCTACAGCTAAGTACTAAAACCAATCCTACTAATCAATGCGTCGACTAGTACAAGTATCATCATTGAGGTCATTTATGGAACACAACAAAACAAATAAGCATATTAAGAAAGCAATAAAGATATACAAGTGACGAGCATAAAGAAAAAGTATAGAGCAGTTAGCACTTGGAACGAAATTCATTGATTAATTAGAAAATATGTGATGCAAGGATACAACAAAAAATATATGAAAACTTCAAAGAAAACACCCCCAAATTTAATTTTTGCTTGCATCGTTGTTGTTGTGATCTTGAGGCAGTAGATCCTCTGGGAATTGTAATAGAGCTTGGAGATACGAAAGAATGGCTGGTCTAACCACTAAGCGAGCAAGAACATCCTGGAAGAATTGTATCATGAAATAGAATTGTTCATGTTGTCTTTGTGTTTGCTGGCAGATAAAAGTCCTAGTCAACATTTGCTGGCATTGAGCCGTCTAGACTCGTTTGTGGATAAATTCTCTTAATTTATTTTGTGGAGTAATGAGTGCTTGTTTTTGTCATACCAGTTTGTTCAATTGCTATGTGATGGTATTTTGACACCGTGACAAGTCGTCTAGACCTCCCAAGATAGGTTCTCGTAGGTCATCATGGAGAAATCTGTAGCATTCATCATCTTCTAGATGGTCTTCCTCTTAGATGTGATAGGAACTTGGCGTTGATTGTTTTCTCCCCCTGGGCACTCACTTGCCTCACCAATGCTGGAACCTCCTCTTACTTCGAAGGTAGGAATTGGTAGGCTTGGGTAATTAGCAGCGGGAAAAAGTGGAACGCTTAAGAACTTGGGCTCGACAAGAATTGGAGCCTGCCTTGTTTCTTTTGGTAAAGGGTGGAAGCATTGGGATTTTTGGTTCAATGGGCAAAAGAGGGAGAGATGGCTTATTAAGAGGGGAAGGGCGCTGATTTAGATCAACGCCTAACCTAAACGGCTCTCTATGAGTTAGCGATGAAAGTGATTCTACATCAAAGTCGTCCTGATACTGGTGAATGGCTGGTCTAAGCTTAGGCGAAGGGGTTTGTCTACAACGGGAGGGATGAGTCTTCTCAACTTGGGGTGTTGCAGTAACCCTTTCAATATTCACTCTTCTTTTTTTTGGTTGAGAAGATTTGGGAGGCGATGAAGCTTGCTATTAGGACGGCTGCTTTACTGGTTGTTTTGGCTGAGCCACTTTGGCTTAAGGTGGTAGTTGTATGAGGCGGCAAAAAGAATGATTTGTGACCATACCTTTCACTGCCAACTCTTCTTCTTCCTCAAAGAAACCCTAAGCTGTGTATTGGGAATGCGACTAAAGTCCCACATTGGTTAGATAAGAGGAGAATCATGGGTATATAAGTGAGGACGACTATTTCCATTGGTATAAGGCCTTTTGGGGTGAAACAAAAAACAAAGTCGTGAGGGTTTATGCTCAAAGTGGACAATATCATACTATTGTGGAGATAGTTTGAGAGTCTTGTCCCTATCACTGTGCACAAACTAGTGACCAGCGATGGGAAGAATAGCTGCCCCCTTGGCTTTGAGAATGACGTTCTAATTGTCCCAGTGAAACTTGGCTTTGGAAAGAAGATTTCTTTTGACGAATTAGAGCGGCAACCATTCTTAGCGCATCTTTTTGTTTTTTGCTGATTGTTTCTTCTATGATTCTTTCTCTATTATGGTCGTCTTGCTCTTATCATCCTTTTTGGGCGCCACCTTCTTTGGTGTCGCATCTTTTCTTGTGGCTACTTCTTTCTCGGGCTGCTTCCTTTTGCTCGTCGCCTTCTTTTTCTCGTCTTCCTCCCTTAACGCACATTTTTCCTCTTGTATTTTCTTCAAATTGTACTTTACGTGCTCAGCCTTTTCCATTCGTTTTCTCTTCTCTTCATCATTTTCTTCCCTCATCTATTTTTCAAATCCAAGTGTGGCACGCTTCACATTGTCCATAGATTTTGTGGTCTGATCTTGCGTTATGGTGCCCACTTCCTCAATGTTCTCATCGCGCGTTTCATGGTGAAACTTGGTCGCAACGATGAGAACTTTGGCCTCCATTCTCAGTTCTTAGAAGCCTTCCTTAACCCTTTTTGTTTTGGCAGTCAAGCGGGCGGCCAACCGCTTTCCAGATAAGGCGGGCAATGCGATCACTTCTCCCTCGCTTCTCTTTCCTTCTTTGGCGTTCCTACATTGCAAGGGCTCCTTATCCTCTTCCACCAAGTTTACATGCTCCGCGGTGGTTATCTCAACACTATCGCCTTGTTTCATGACCGCCTTCTTTTGCTCGAATGCAAAAAACATTTTTTTAAGCGACGAAACTTCCGATCTAGTCATCACCTTTCGTTTTTTACGATACTAACTTGAGAAGTTGAGAAATTGCCTAAGGGTGACTGACTAAAATGGTAGAAACGTAAGTAAATTGTGAGAGAATCGTGGATGGAGAGTTGCGTGTTGAAATGAGGAATTTTTCTTCCTTTTATAGGCTCCAAATTGGTTGAGGAAAGCTGAGATTCAAGCTCTGAGGGTTTATTAGATGATTACGGGGTTGGACATTTGATTGGAAGAAGAAAAATGCAGCCTCCCACAACTGGTCAATATCTAAAAAATTAGAGCTCAGTGATGCAGCTGTAGTGAAATTTGGCAATGCGACCATAGTGAAATTTGGCAATGCGGCCGCATTGAATAAAATTCTTCAAATTGGTCAAAATCACTTGCCAAAGTTCATAAAACCAACTAAAATCCGTAAATATCACCTTTTAAGACAACCAAAACCCTCATAAGCTCATTTATCCATTAAAGCCTAAATCAAGGGGAAAATACATGCAAGAATTCATTTTTCCTCAGTAAAAGTATGAAAATAAAGAACTAAAACATGCATTTCATGATAGGTATCACCTGGTTGAAAGAAGGTAAGGATTTTAAAGAAAGCAAAAATATAGAGAACACTTCTCTGGTTCCCCCCTTTGAGAACAAATTTGATCCTTGTTGGTCTGTTATGAGCTAGCAAAAGGATCTTATGGACCTGCAGATTATAAACTTCAATGACAAAAGATTAATTAACTAAACTCGTTAATTAATTACTCTTCATTCATTAACTATATGGCAAATCACAATATAGATCCGTAGTTGCACTCTTATGCACTGTAATACTTGTTACATAAACGAATAATTTGATATTGCATATTGATTCAATTAAATAATTATTAGATAATTAATTAACTACAAAGATTTAAGATATAAATCCCAACCTAAAATCGGTATTGTAACCTCCTGAAACAAAGGATGGTGATAATATGAAATAGAAAATATTTTAAGTTTCGAAACTCCAAGAGACTATTGAAAAAATTAGTTTCTTGTAGTGTGGTTTTAAAAAGTAACTCGATAATCCAAGTAAATAAAATGATAGATGATTGGTAAAAGAAATGCAAACAATTCAATGGAAAAAGTTATTTTTTAGCCACTAAGGAAAGTTTTGTATAAAATTGTCCACATTCTAGCTGCATTTTACCAAAGTGCCATAAACTAGATTCAACTTCTACTCAATATTTTTCTAAGTATCTCTTGGAGCCTCAACTAAACCTTCCTTTTAGTGGATAATTAGAACTTAGAGAATCAAATATTCAATCTTTTATTCTATATTGCTCCATATTTTTAAGGTCACGTGATGCTCTATATCTAAAGTCTAAGTCATATTTTCTTGTGAAATCCACTTGTTGCTCAAGTCTTTTAAGTACTTAAACTTATAATTTAAGTGGTAGCTCAAATTAACAAGATTAATCATGCAATTCAATAAGAAAAATGACATTAGTAAAAATAAAAAACAACAACATAGTATCACATTACACCATGCTCAATCCATCCACATACTCAAATCATATTAAATACTTAACTCGACATAGATGAAATATGAGAATTCTTCATTAAATGATCAATCATTAATACATAAAATTTCAAGAGTGAAATGTAAACAAGTGAAAATCTCATTGTTTAAGGGAAGTTGAAGCACTTAAGAGGTCTCCTGTCTTGCTCAATTCAATCTCTTTCTAGGAGAATCGGGACTTCCAATTCTGTCACTAGGTAAGGGTTAGACTTCTTGAGTAGGAAGTGGAAGTGTTGGAGGATTTAAGAAATTTTCGTTCTTGACTTAAAGCTAAGACTTCATGAGTAGAGAAATTGTGAAGCTTCCTTATGACTAGTCTCCTCTAAAGTGAAGCTTGAGAGGCTTTTTATAGCTTTTTACCATGGTTGAGAAAGGTTGAAATCCATGCTACCAACTTCTCTAGACAACTTTGGAGTTAAAGGAGGAATACTAGAGCAAAAATGATATTATTTGATTTGAACTGAGAAAATGGTGCTTCGATATTTTTAGAGTGAAATGACACATTTTGGCAAAATAACAGAATTCCTGCACATAAGACAAAATGGGTTAATTCATTTGGAAACTAACACTTTTACCCCAATACATTAAATAAACAAGAAAACACCTTGCGCATGTGCCTTTCTTACTTCGATCACTAATGGACTGATTACTTGCATTTATTTTATTAAAAACATGCATAATTGTACGAAAATAAGCTAAATTAAAGGAGAAATACTAGTAAAAATATTGTTAACCAAAAATATGTATATTAGAACATAGGATTTGAAAAGATTCATGTAATAACCAAGAAGAATGTTTGTTTGACCCTGCCACAAATATGAAATATGTATTGGATAGATTTATCAAGATAGGTCGAATCTAAGAGGCTGAGATAGACCTAAGTCTAGAGGAGTCTAGAAGGGTAGCTCTAGAGAAAGCCTAGGAAAGCTCAGGTAGAGAAGTTTAGGCATAAGAAGTCTAAGAGCGCCCAAGCCTAGATAAGCATGGTACGAGAAAATTAGGAGGGCCTGAGCCTTGAGAAGCCTTAAAATGAGGAGCCTAGGAAGGTCTGAGCTTCGAGAAGCCTAAGCATAAGGAGCCTAGGAAAGTCCGTGCCTGGAAAAGACTAGGCATGAGGAGCCTAGGAGAACCTGAGCCTAGAGAAGTCTAGGCATGATGAGTTAACCCATAGAGAGAACCTAGAGGAACTTAAAGGACATATGTAGAGAGCCTAAAGGTGCTTAGAAAATCCATAAGAAGAGTTTAGTGAAGGCTGGAGAACCCATGAGGAAGAGCCTAATGGAGCGTAGTGAACCTATGATGGGGAGGCTAGAGAGTGAACTTAGAGAACCCATGGGAAGAGCCAAATGGAGCTCAAAGTGCCCACAAGAAGAGCCTAGTGGAGCTTAATGGACCCATGAGGAACTTAGAGTGAGATCAGAGGACCCATGGAGAGCTTAAAGAGTGAGCTTAAAGAACCCATGGGGAGCTTAAAGAGTGAGTTCAGAGAACTCATAGGAAGAGCTTAGCGGAGCTCAGAGAATCTATGGAGAGAGCCTAGTGGAGATTAATGGACCCATAGGGAGCTTAGAGTGAGTTCAAAGAACCCATGGAGAGCTTAAGAGAGCTTATGAGAGCGTAGAAGAGCTCAAAGAACCCATGGGGTGAGCTTTGAGAGTGAGCGTAGAGAACCCTTGAAGAACCTAGGAGAGCATAGATAACCTATAGGGAGAGCTTAATAAAGCTCAAAGAACTTGTGGGGGTGAGCCTAGAAGAGCTTAAAGAACTAATAAGAGAGGAGACATTCATCTGAGCTTAGAGAACTCATGTGCCCACTGCAACAGATGGAAGAAAAATCATGCTCAAGGTCGACATGAAATAAAAAAAGAACGATGACCAATTAGGCAATCGATTTAAGAATGTAATTACTCCATTGGAAAAAAAATCTTATGCAAATAATCTTTGTTTCTACCAAAAGTCGATGAAATTGAATGATAACCTAGAATTGAAAAATGCTCCATTAATGAAAAGAAAAAAGTAGCCTAATCCTACCATATGATAGAAAAGTCCTATCTCAAATTAAAAAAAAACCTCTAATGAGTCTACTATAAATTTTCTTCAACAATTGTACTTTTGTGTATATTATAGTATATATCATAGAGCAACAAGTGACTTCGTGCATGTACAAGAAACCTTTCTCATAAATATGCAAATGAAATTTTAGTTAAAAATGTAAATTGATACACTTGAATTTGGATTTAAATCGATAACTTCCCATAAAAAATAATTTTTTTTCAATAGAAATTAATAGATGATATCAAATGCGCGTGAGAAGACGCGCTGGATGAAATGATGAAGGGAACAAAATCTTATGGATCTTTACAACACTCACTTTCAGGTATTATTAATGAGACCCATAAATCCAGGAAAATAATTCTCATAAAAAAGATTTAAAAAAAAAAACATAAGAAACAAACAAACAAGAAGGAAAAAAAGAAAAGAAAAAAAAATATGAGGGTAAAGAGAGCATCAGCAACAGTACCTCCACGCCCCCGGTCCCTAGTGAGAGAAAAACTAAGAGAAAAAGAGAGAAGAAAAAAAAAAGCTACAAGAAAACAAGATCCACCTCGAACCTCTCTTCATCTTCAACCCTTTTGTGAATTGTGACCCCCCTTCTTCATCATCCATCGCCCTCATAGTTCTTGACCCCCTTCATCTTAATCTTCAGAATCATCCTTGCCCATCTTCCCTTTTCTCTGTTTCTCTGTGTTCTTTTGATTCACAGAAGGATTCTTGTATCTGGGTTTTGTCTATTTCTGTTTATTACTGTTGCTAATCGTATTAATTGACTTGGGTTCTCTTTAGTTTCTGGAAATTTTTGTTGTTTTTGGGCTTCTTCTTGAAAGGGGGGTTTGAACTGTTGACCAGGAGGAAGAACAGTGAATTGGGTTGGAGTTTGATTTGGGGAATAATGAGAGAAGAACACTCGAATTGGTTCTCTAGGTGGGAAGAGGAGCTTCCATCTCCAGATGAATTGATGCCTCTTTCTCAAACCCTAATAACCCCCGATCTAGCTTTGGCTTTTGATATTCAGAATCCTAGCAATAGCAGTCCGCCGTTGCCTTGCCCATCTCCGCCGCTTTCGAATCCTCTGCCTGGCTCTGGCAACGGAATTGCTCCGCCCAACTCGGCGGATTTCGGTGATTCTGCCGATTTGGGCTCCGGCGCCGCCGGTGACGAGCCGGCTCGGACCCTCAAGCGGCCACGCCTTGTTTGGACGCCTCAACTCCACAAGCGTTTCGTCGATGCTGTTGCTCATTTGGGGATCAAAAATGCCGTCCCCAAGACCATAATGCAGCTCATGAGTGTAGATGGCTTGACTAGAGAGAACGTAGCTAGCCATTTGCAGAAGTACCGCCTCTATCTCAAGCGGATGCAGGGCTTGTCCGGCGGCGGCGGTGGCGGCGGTGGCGCTTTGGTTGGTTCCTCCGACCCCGCCACCGACCATTTGTTTGCTAGCTCCCCAGTTCCACCCCATTTGCTTCACTCTGCTCGTACTAGTTCAGACCATTTCTTGCCCTTTGTTCCCATGGCCACTCTGCAGCAACACCACCATCACCAGCAGCAGATGGCTGCTGCTGCTGCTGTCGCCAGCCATTCACAGCTCCAGCCGCCGTATCATCGGCAGGTCGGGCATTTCGGTTCGCCACCGAATGGGCAGTTTGAGCATCCATTTTTAGCTAGACAGTCCCAGCCTATCCATAGAATGGGAGCATCAGTGCATAATTCAGTTCCTAATTACATAGAGGATTTGGAATCAGCCAATGCCAGCGGAGGAAGAAAAGTCCTCACCTTATTTCCTACTGGGGATGATTGAGCTTTGTTTGTTCCTCTTCACTGATCTTTTCTGTTCTGTTCTAATTCTTGTGGAAATTGGTATAAATGTATTATGGGTCTGATCTGAAAATCTTGATGTTATCTTAGTTGTTGTTTCTATATAGTTCTTTCTAATGTACCTCCATATCTATTTAGTTGGCTTGGCTGTCATTAAAATATGAAACTCATGACCAAACCCAAAGTGTTCACTAGCTTACTCCTTTTACATATAGGTAGTAGAGAGACCCATCCCTTTAATGGTGGTAAATAGAGGGAGGTAGGGAGTTTATCTTTCGTCTGTCAAGTTTCCCCCACATGTCCTGTTCTTTATTGGTTGCTGTCTATCATATCTGACGATCAGTTCCTCCTCGTGTGGCTCGAACAGAAAATAATGCAATTAGATTTTTCTGCTTGCAGTTATTCAGATATCAAATTGAGGTTCATAAAATCCAAGAACCTGCTGCTGCTTGTGTAATCAGGGTGGAAGAGGTTCATATGTTGATATTGTTGGGATGAAGAAGCAACCAGCTGAGTTTTATTTTTTGGATTTAGAGCTCGAAGGACGACGGATTATGATGATGCGGGCATGTGATATCTATCCCTAGGTCAGTTTTCTGCAGAGATAGTATTTCTCTCACTTGTATATTATAAAAGTTGAAAAATTCATAGTATTTGAGCATCTATTTTAACAATTCTGAGTTCATTAGAATGTTGGTGTATTGACACTGTTACGTGAACATTTTGATGTGATCATTTTGACATCTCAGTAAATGAATCCATATCTTTTAACCTTATTTCCTTTATGATCTGAACAACTTGCAGCTTGTAGTTTATTTTGATGTGTATGACTATTGATTAATAGCACTAGTACCACAGCGCAAGTGAAATGGTCATTAATGATGAATACTTGCAATTCAGACTCTTTTTATTCTTCATTGATTAATTACTGTTAAGATAACTTGAACATAGCTCAGCTCAACAGTAGTTGAATACCTTGAATTTCAAGGTCGAAGGTTCAAATCTTCATAACTTCTATGTGATACAGTACTCGATAAGTTTTTGACTTTTGAAAAGCTGTTCTTTTGGATTCCATGCCCCTACCAATATCCTGTAAGCTTGCTGTTACTATTAGCCATGGCCACCATGAGAGATTTATTTGATGAAGTATATTTAACTCACTGTTTGGTAAAGTCAAAGAAGCCTTTTTTGCTTGAATCTACTCTGTACTCAGCGATATCAGGTGGTGATGTGTTTCGTAGACATGTCAGTTTTTTGATAAGTGAGAGATGATGAAGTATATTCATCATCCTCTGCAATGAATGGAAGGGATCACTTAATCGATGAAATCTGTAGGTGTTTTTTTAATGGAAAAACTGAAGTTTCTTGCTTCATCAAGGGCCTTTCTGCACTTTGTGGGTTTTCTAAGTGATCTATTTCAGCATTCAAGTTTGAATCAGGTCGGGCATTGATTTCATATTCAAAGGAAGTTGGTTCACGGCAATTCATTCCATTTTCTGACTTCTTAAGAAATGAAGGAGAAGTGAAAAGGTGAGGGTGAAGGGAGTTGGTTTGGTTGGGGGTAGGGGGCCCTTAGCTCTTAAGGGTGTCCTTTATAGTGCTAGTTATGCTCTTTGCTTTATGGAACTTTTTTCACAGTTGACTACTAGGTTTTTTTTTTTTTTGCCCCCCCATAATTGTGCCCTTTATAAAGGGGGTTGCAAGGAAAATTATGTCTTTCGGTATGATTTCTTTCAAATTTGTCATTCTAACTATTGTTCTATCTCTTCACTCGGTCGATTATTTTAACTATCATCTAATCATTATAAACCATCATTACGTTACTCTTTAATTTATCTTGTCATTTTTTAGTAAGATGATGCCAGAACAATGGTATCAGTTCCCCAAAATAACTTAGCTTGGAACGAAAACAGATTCTTTTTCACTCAAATTATATAATTTTAAAAGTTAGAATTTCATTTTTATAGTTTGATAATATCTCAAAAATAGTTCTCATGGCTTGATAATACAACATAAAAACTAGAATTTATAAATTAAGTATATTTTCTTTTTTCAAAAAGACTAAAGACTAAAAGCATTATCAAATGGAACTTTATTTAACATTTAAGAATCTAGAATGGCTGAAAAATCAAAGTCCCTAAAAATGGTTTGGGTATTATTAGTATTATTAAAGTTGATTGAAGGATAATTTTTCACAAAAAGAAAAAAAAAAAGGAAGGCTTTTGAATTGGATAAGAAAGTTGATTGGCTTTCTTTCATTCTCTTTTAATGGCACATCAAATTGCAGTGTAGGTCCATTGGGCACACCAAATTCAATATCTTTTTTTTTTTTTTTTTTTTTTTTTGGTTTTTATTCTTTTTTTCCCCCTTTTCCTTTCTTTGGAGATGAACTAGTTCTCTCTTTTTGTACATGACACTTACTTTCTTGGTTGTGTGAGAGACAGATTCTACCCCTTTTAAAGCTCCCAAATGGCATATATACTTTTTCTATGGTTAACACATCCTTTTAGTTTCTATTTTTAGTTTTAGGTTGAATTAGTGGTTTAAGTAAACTTTGCTTTAATGTCGGTGTTATTTAGTGCTTTACTTTATTATAAAGTTGCGATCACATTTTCTTAACTTCAAACTTTGATTCTTATACGTCTTTGTTGTTAACATTGTTCTTTGAATGTTGATGTGACTTGTGTACGAGTTATGATTTGATACAATATGGCAACCGAATGCAAATATGAGCAGATCATCTAAATAAATTAAAAATGACGTGTTAAAATCTTGGTTCTTTTTTTCTTTTTTATTTTCTCATTCAATTGGTTTTTTATTTTTGTTTTTTTTTACCCATATGAAATTATTTTATCTAGTTGGCTTACTCGTGTCAAATTAAAGTTCAACAATGGTAGTATTGTTTTAAGGTTAAGAGAATCAAAATGCATATTAAATTTTAGAGGTTAAATCTTAGAATAGGGCAGTTTTATGGAAAAATGACATACATGGCCAAAATAAAAGGCACAAATAAAAAATGGGTACCATTTTGAAAAACCAATGAAATTTGGCCTTCTTCTTATGTTATCACTTTGTAAAATTACCACTTTAACCCTAAATTCATTTTCTTCTATTTCTTTGTTTGTAGTTTTTTTTTTTTTTTTTTTTCGTTTTTCTTTCTGCATTCTTCTTTCTTTTTTTCTTTGTTCTTTTTGTGTATGGCTTCTTTTTTTCCCTTCTTTGCATTCTTTCTTTCTTTTTTTTCTTTTTTTTTCCTTTTTTTTTTTTTTTTTTTTTTTTTTTTTTACATTTCTTTGAATCAGCATCAAACATGGAGTTTATAACATTAGAGCATCGAGCATCAAGTAAACTTCTGAATCAAGCATAGAACATACAACATAGGGCGTAGAGTATTGAGGATCGAGTAGCATGTAGCTAGTATATAACATAGAGCATATAACATGGAGCATAAGTGTAATGCATCAAACATGAAGCATCAAGTATCGAGGATCAAGTAGCATGTGGCTATTATATAGCATAGATCATATAACATAAAACATAGAGCATAGAGCATAGAGCATCAAACATTGAGCATCAAGTATTGAGGATCAAGTATCAAAGATCGAGGATCAAGGATTAAGTATCAAGTATAAAGTATCAAGTATCAAGTATCAAGTATCAAGAAAACTTATAAATCACAGTGCGCAGATGAGTTTTAGGATTGAATGAGTAAATTCACAAGATGTTAACATAAGCAAAAGGCCACTTTTCATTCAATTTCAAAAAGGTACCCACTTTTTATTTGACTCCCTAAAAAAGAGCCATCCATACACAAAAAACCCAGTGTTATAACATATTTGCAAAAAAAAGTGTGGGTTGAAAACTATTTGCAAAAATCCAAACAGCCCAATCAATGATGGTTAACAGCATTTGTATACATGTGTGAAATGAAAGGAAAAAGAATTGTGCCTTTACAAGTGACACAACCCTTAAAAAAATTAGAGATATTTACAGATTGGGTTGAGTTGGCTTGAAAATTTTTTTACACCCAACTCAATTGCATTTATTAAAAAGTAAACCCAACTCAACTATGAAAGATTCCGGTTGGATTGTTTTAGTTACTTGGATCATTTATTTAAATTTTTGTTCTTAACAGTAGTAAACCATTAATATGTACTAGTTTTTTAAATTATTTTCATATATTGAATTAACAACTCAATTTCAATTTATATTCTGAAAATTTTCTATCCCAAGTTCTAAAAAATTATTTTTAGGAGTTGTTGGAGACTAGATTATCCATAAAAATCATTAAATAAAACAAAATTAAAATTAATATATGCATATATAATTGTATTATAAGTAAAAGAAAATATATTTTAAAATTAATGATAAGTTTGTGTTGGTTTAGATTATTTTAGGTGGACACAAGAACTAATCCAATCGATAAAATTTTCATTTTTTTGAACCCAACCCAACTCAAATGAGTTGATAAACGTATAGTTTGGGTTGGGTTGGGTTCATGAGGTCATTAGGGTGTTGGGATGTATGCCATAGAGCCTTGTAGTTAATATATTATTTGAAATAATTGTTGATTATTTTATATATGCAATCATCCACTAAAGAAAGATCCAAGATTATTTTATGAAACTTGAACGGTATGTGGTAGACATATAGGTGGATCATGTTAAGTAATAACCCAAATGGTCTGTAGTATATTGATAAGCTTGGGTGTCTTATCCTGGTGACACTACAGATACGACTCACTTTGTTATTGTTAAAAGAGTTGTAAAGTGTAACATACGAGTTGATTCTAATCGTTCATGTGGAGGCATGCAAGTGGAGATACTCTATGCAAAGAATTTGTATAAGACCGGACCGAGAGAGTTTTGTTTATAGTAGGACTATAAATAGGTTGTTCATTAGAAGATCAGTGGGACTTAAGGAGTTAGATTATCGAAGTAAAACGATAATTTGATCAATCTGTAATTACGAGCGATTTGTGAAGGATCGACTTACTGTTGATTATTTATATCAATGGACATAAAAATATATCTACAACGCGAAGAGTTCGATTATAGGCCTTTAGTAGAGTAACTTACAATTAATGAATGTTGGTTAATTTAATTAAATAGTTTAATTAATTAATCTCATATCATTTAAGCTTTTCATCTGTAGGTCTATTGGTCTCCCTTGCTAGCTCACTAAAAATAAAACAAGAATCATCTCATTTTGGATTAATGTGAATTGTTCAAATTAAATAAGGAAATTAATTGTATTAGATACAATTAATATTATGTATATAGATAAAGTATAATTTTGTAGTTAATTTTGAATGAGATACAAAATTATACTTTCTTATATGAGAGTGATTAATATTTGCATAAGATTCCAATATAAATTATATGAATGTGATTCTATAAACTATAATTGAATAATTAACATGAATGTGATTCATATAAACTATAATTGAATAATTAACATGAATGTGATTCATATTAAAACTATAGATAACATTAGAGTTATATATTTGAATAAGATTCAAATATTAAATATATGAATGAGTTATATATTTTAATAAGATTCAAATATTAAATATATGAATGAGTTATATATTTGAATAAGATTCAAATATTAAACATATGAATGAGATTCATATAGAAACTATGTTAAAATAAATATGAATTGGATTCATATTAAAATTATAGATTATGTGAGAGGATATATTATTTGAATATGATTCAAATGAAACTTAAATATATGATATTTGAATTTATTAATTAATTAAAAGTTATTTAATAATATAATATATTTAATTTAGTATATATTAAAAAAAATAAAATTAGAATAACTTCGATTGAGTGAAGGGGAGTTGTAACTCCCACTCCATCCATCACTCTCATTTAAGAAAAATTTTGCAGAATTTTTTTATGTGATGTTGATTCGAACGCACAAGAACTCTCTACAAAGAAGATTCTCTCAAAGAAAATCTCATCTCTCTCAAAAGAAATTTTTACAGAACCATTTTCTTCAGTAAAAATTATTCTTCCCTTTTCTAAAGTTCAGATCTTACCATTTCGATTCTTGCCAGAGAATAACAAGGAAGACTATGTGGTAGTGTCCTTGTTCATGGTTGATCGTGAGATTGCGGAGAAGGAATTTTTTATGAAAGTCTTCAAGAAGTTCGTATAGAGGAAAGCATTGAAGAAGGTATTCAAGGATATGTCTTCTTCCTTGTACAACATACTTGTAAATGTATGTTTATCCTATTTTTTATGTTATTTCTCTATTTTTCAAGAACTTCCAAAACGAATTTCAATGGCACATGCATTCGCGTGCTTCTACATGAGATTTGATACTTCAATCGAGTTTTTTGAACACTCCTAAAGAATAATAGATATATAAAATTGTTGTATTTCAGTTATTGATTACAGAGCCAAGTAAACAAAACAATTGAACTTTTATTGTTAGAGATTTGGTAATGACAATATTTTTTTCAAAGGATGTTGTGCCAGCTGTCCTTTGAGATGTTTGTTATCTTGGATTGTCGTTTAGGATATCTTTGCAAATGTTGTTCCAGACTAATACATTTTTCTTATTTGGAAAATACTGGTATTTATTCTCACAACTTTATTTCCTTTTCTGGGCTGATTTATAGACTATGCTTGTAACATTCCGCACCTTTTTATTATTTATTAATAATGTAATTTTTCTTTTTCAGTAATTGTCCGTAGTTGAAGGCCATGTTTAGAATTTTGAATTTAAAGTATAAGCGCGAGGATTTAAGTGTTGGCATGGAAATTATTCAAATTCAATTTGAAAATTTATGGCAGGAATTAATTTTTCTTTGGAAAAGGAAAGGAATTAAATAGTATAAAGTGGAATAAGAAAAAGGTTTAATTCTAATTATACCTACTATTTTTCTTTTTTTTTATTATTATTATTTAAAAATAAAAAGAGGCAACACCTCACCCTCTCCCTCACGCAAACCCCTCATTCGAGTGCCCCCCTGCAACGAGCGACCACCGCACCTACACGTCTCTTCGCCGCATGAGCCGGACCCGCTTTGCCACTCCCGTTTTGGACCACCACTCCCGTGTCGTTTCACCCAGGTTCGAGGGCCAGACCACTGGCATTTTCGCATCCGCCGCCCTGCTATCACCCTCTGTTCACGTCTGCCACTGTCGTCACCTTTGGATTCGCCGGATCTGGCAGGTTTAGGTAAGCCCTTTGTGAAGTTGGGTGGTAAGTTTGGGCCCATTAAGTTTGGAATGAAGGTAACTTAGTCAAATTATTTTTGTTCCTTAGATTTGAATCGAGGAAACTGTCTGGGAGTAAAAAGGGGCTATCAGCGGGTTCGAGATTGTTCGACAAGAGTTTTTGTAAGAGATATAGTCCTTATTGTTGGTTAGTTGGGCACGCTTTGATTACTGAATTAAGTTTGACTTAAACCCTTGTATCTTTAACAGGTTCCAAGTTATTCGTCCATTGGGAAGTTAAAATCTGTTGGAAGGGGATTTTGGAGTGGTTGTTAATCGAGTTCCTTGGGTAAGCTTTTAGGTGCTGTGTTTAAATCTGAGATGTCCACATTATTTTTGGACTGAAACTTAAATGGTTGTATTCGTATGTTAAGGGTTCGTTTCTTCAAAATCGCGGTTCATCGTTTGGTTGTCGATTTATCTATGGAATTTCGATTAAGGTAGGTAAATCTACCATGGAACTGGCCACGGGCTAGGCTTTAGTTGTATGCTAGCTGATGAGTGTATGTTATGGTAAATATTAACTGTTGATTGATAGTATGACCTGAATCAAAATATGTTCTGGCACGAGTTTCTGATTTGGTTTAAATTACACCTAGGCACTTGATTGTTAGTATGGGTGTGATGTGTTTCCATATGTTTGTAATCGATCTGCTTGATGTTAAGGCCTACTTGATATGTTGTTGAACTATGATGTTAAGGTATACAACGAATGTGTTTAGGGAAAATTTTATGTTGTGTTGAGGATTATGTGTATGTGGTAGAGCCATGGTATCGAGGATTACATGTATGTCATAGATTCGTACGGTTGTTAATTTTTGAATATTTGAGACTGTGTGATAATGTCCTCACTGATTAGTTAGATCTGCTCACCAGTTTGTATTTCCTTCGGGGATTCACAGTTTTGTCCCTCGGATTTATTTTTGTTTCCTTCGGATTCACCAGTTTGTGTTTCCTTCGGGATTCACCAGTTTTGTGTTTCCTTCGGGATTCACCAGTTTTTTGTTTCCTTCGGGATTCACCAGTTTTTTGTTTCCTTATTTAGCATTTATTTCAATATAACTGAGCGTCATTTTAAATTCTATGCATGCATTTATTTTAGTAACGGCCTAACCTAAGTCCTAGGGGTCGGGTTGTTACAGTTGGTATCAGAGCCCATGGTTTTGGTTCTGTAGACTAACTTACTATGTAAGTCTAGATAGTCCCTGTGGCCAGTAACGGATTCCTCATCATCGCCAAGTACGTTCTACTAATGAAAGTTTCAATGCATATGTGAGAACAGTGATGTAGTGTTTTAAATTCATGATGTCTGAGAAAGGCTCAGAAATAGTTAATTAACATACGAATTTATGACAGGGCATGGCACCTAAACATAGAACAAGAAAAACAGTTAGAAAAGAAATGCAAGCAGAGAGAGGGGAGAGTAGTCCAACTGCTCCGGCAGTGTCAATTCCGCCTATGACCCAAGTGGATGAAAAGATAATGGAAGCCCGAATTAGTGAAGCTGTTGCAACCGCTCTGATGAGGAAACTGTAGGAACTGATCCGTAGCACGATGGCAAGACAGCCTTCCCAAACCTAGGCTCAGGAGGAACCGGTACCACCCAAGCCGTTATGATAGACTCGTCCGCAGGACAAAGACACGCAGGGCTTGTCTCTTGAGGCCAAACATCTAAGGGATTTCCGAAAGTATGACCCTTGCCCCTTTGATGGATCGTTGGGGGACCCCACCAAGGCAGAAATGTGGTTTTCATCTATCAAGACAATATTTCGTTTTATGAGGTGCCCAGAAGAGCACAAACTGCAATGTGCAGTCTTCATGTTGACTGGTAGCGCGGAAATCTGGTGGCGTTTGGCAAAAAAGATGATCGATATTGGAGATAAACTTGCAACCTGGGAACAGTTCAAGGAACGCTTTTATGAAAAGTACTTTTCGGCCAACACCAGATATAATAAGCAGGCAGAATTCTTGAACTTGAAGTAGGGCATTATGTCGGTGGAGGAATACGAGCAAGAGTTCGATAAACTGTCTCATTTTGCTCTTGAGCTAGTGGCCACTGAGGCAGCAAGGACCGATAGATTTATCCAGGGCCTGAGGAGCGGGTTGCGAGGGATGGTGCATGCCTTGGATCTCAAGACGTATGCTATGGCTCTGCGAGCCGCTGTGAGGATTGATGTCGACTCCCAGGGGGGAGAGAAATACAGGAGGTCACTCGGGATTGGGACCTCCGCAGGTTAGAAAAGGAAGGCTGAGCACAGGACTCTTGAGCATCACCAAAGGAGTCAGAACACAGTACATGCTCCACGTTAGTGGGGATAGAGTACCCAGGCTGGGATTGGGAGGGAGGATAGACTGATATGCACCACTTGCGGTAAGCAACACTGGGGACATTGTCTAGCCGGCTCTGGAATTTGTTTCTGATGGGACCAAAAGGGGCATAGGGCAGATAGATGCCCGAGGAAGAATGCGCCTGAGCATAGAAGCCAGCCCGTAAGCTCATTCCAGGGAGGCCTGAACCATCAACAATAGCAGAGAAAGGTATTTTCTACCACTCAGCGTGAGGCCAAGAAGTTAGGCACCATGGTGACAGGTACACTTCCCATTTTGGGACACTATGCTCTTGTTTTATTTGACTCTAACTCTTCGCACTCGTTTATATCTGCTATATTTGTGAGACATGCCATGTTAGACTCAAAACCGTTGCCATTTGCATTGTCCATTTCCACTTCATTAGCTATAGAAAAGATAAAAACAAGTCAGGTAGAGGTAGCCAATCGCGCATTTGATGTAACCCTGATAATTTTAGATATGTGCGATTTTGATGTTATATTAGGCATGGATTGGTCAGCTGCTAACCATGCCAACATAGATTGCTCCCATAAGAAGGTCATCTTTAACCCTCCTACAGGAGCCAGTTTTAAGTTTAAAGAGGTTGGGACCGTAGTCCTACCCAAAGTGATATCCGCATTGAAGGCCATTAGGCTATTTGACCAATGAGCCTGGGGCTTTATGGCCAGTGTGGTGGACACTAGAGATAATGAAGTCACCTTGACTTCGGAGCCAGCAGTGAGGGATTTCCCAGATGTTTTTCTAAAAGATCTTCCTGGAC
>NC_052351.1:60888659-61057432 GCF_009727055.1 Benincasa hispida
TAGTTCTGGGATTAAGCATTCTTGTATTTTGAAGTGTTTCCAGTTCAATTTTTATGCTTTAATCTAGAATTAAGTTTTTCATAAACTTGTTTAATTTTTATGCTTTTATATGTTGGATTGACGCCCCTATCATGATCACATGTTTTTGCTAGTTAAATTCAAGCTCGCACACATCGTTGTATCGTCCATGCTTTGAATTTACCCTTGTAGCACAGATTAGATAAGCATGCTTAGGTTTTTTATTAGGATATCGATGAATCTTTGCATCGCTCGTTTAATCTAGATTTAAGGAACAAATTGATTATTTGAACACAACTTTCTTGACACTCAATCAACATAGTTGAATCCTGAATCTTAATGTATGTGTTTCTAGTTCTTTATGGCCGCTGAGGACCTAATTGCATCTAGAAACATGTAGGATAGTTAAGGCACGACTTTGCAGCCTCAACTACGAATTAGGACGCTTGATCGATTTAGATTAATTGATTTTCGGGCTTATAGAGATTAGTTAATTCGCACTGATTGAGTAGCTACACATATATAATTCGAATATATGATATTTGGGCTGAAAACAATGATTTAATTTACATTGAATGGGTATTTGATCCGAGAGCTAAACAAATCCATTACCGTTTCATATATCCATCGCATTTTACTTTTTACTTGTATGTTTTCAATCTCAAACCCACAAACTAAAAACCTAGTTTTTACTGTTTTTCCATGGTCAAATCTAACGCAAAAGAAATTAATTTTTCACTTCCCTGTGGTTCGACCCCACACTTACCACTATTGCTACGTTTTAGTAGTAATAGGAGTAGTTCGTGTAAATTATAAATTTTCTTTTGTTTTGGGTCGGAGTCGAATTAACGACATTGATCCTCGAGTCCCAACAACCCATTTTCTGAAAAATAAACTCATATATATATAATTGAATCATGCAAATTGATTTAATGAGAAATTGACACTCAATATCCCATTAAATCATTTGACTAGGTGTAAAGCTAATGGATTAAGTGGGATAATCCCACTATCCAATTTCCAATTTCAAATTTAATTATATTAAATTTATGTTTAAAAGGAAATTTGCTTTTTATTTATTTATTTATTTATTTATTTAATCAAATTAAATTAATTATCAATTATCTATTTTGAATTTCATATATTCAAATTTTAAATAAATAAATCATTAATTAATTTATTAATTTAATATCAAATATTAAACTAAAACACCTCATTCATACATGAATCCCTATTCATGTAATTGATATTTAAACATATTTGAATATATACATCTCTCCAAAATCGTTTAATTCGTTAATTAAACGTTAATTATATCGAATATAATAATCCAAACCCTAAACCGAATTTGAACATTTCAAATTCTCTCAACACGTTAGTCTAAGGTTTAATCCTTTTATGAGCTAGTAGATGAACCTAATGGAACTACAGATCATGAGCTCCAACGATTTGAGATTAATTGGCTAAACTCTTTAAACCGAATTAATCAATATTCGTTAACTACCAAGACACTCCACTATAGCTCAGTAGTTGCATTCTTGTAGATATATTTATGTCCACTTGATTTAACCATAATCAGTAAGCCGATCCTTCATAGATTGTTCATATTTATCTTGCTGTTTACCCTTGTAATACATCTTGCTGTTTAAGTCTCCATTGATCCTTTAGTGAACAATTGGTTTATGGTCATACTATTAAACCGAGTCCCTCTCAGCCATAAAGAGGGCAGGGCCCCTTTGTTCAAGACTAGGAGCCAGTATTTAAGGGGACAACCTATTTGTTAACCCTAAAACAAGTATGAATAAATTCCATCTTGCAGGACTATGTTCCCAGTTATCTATCCGGTCTTACCCCTAAAATAGGAGGCTTATCGAGCAGTGATGTTGAGCCACTCTCACCTATGCAGATTAAAGGATAATTCTGAATAAACAGGAGTTCATAGCTAGCTTAGGATGAGATCAAGTCACCTTAGGTCATTAAATTGAAATAATCAATTTTAACATTAAATGGTTGTTATAAAAAAAAAAATATATTATTTCATGGTCCGGTCATATGGAAACATCTTTTGCATAGGATGCCCCACTCACATGTCTCCACATGAAAGACTTTGATCACATCGTTTGTATCAATATACAAGTGGGCCGCATCCATAATGTCCACAGGATAAGGTACCAAACCCTATCCATATACTTATAGACCGTTTTGGCTATATACTAAAGCTTGTTCCATTTTTATGTCTCTACATAAGTTTAAGTATTCATGTTATAGCCAAGGGTTCATTTGTTTATTGGATTTATGAATCTATGAATGCAATTTATATATTCAATAACAACTTTATTGAAATACTCTCAATAACATCTTTATTGTAAATAGAATATGTTTAATGTTTACAAACTGTGAGTTTTAGGACATATAACCCAACAAACTCCCACTGGGACTAAAACACTAGTGAGTTGAAATATATACAAATGAACGATTTAGTGGCCCACTTTGTATATTGATACAAATGATGTGATCCCAAAGTCGTATGTCTCCACATGAACGATTCAAGATCACATCGTTTGAACTAAATATAAAGTGGACCGCATCCGATAGTGTTTCCATAATAAGGTAATCAACCTTATCCGTATACTATTGATCGTTTTGACTATCTACTCGAACTTGATCCAATCTTATGTCTCCACATAAAGTCCAAGTGCTCATGAAATAGCCATGAATCTTAGTTTATTGGATTTAGTTTTTACAAGTGCAATTTATATATTAAATAACAATTTTATTGAATAAACCTCAATAACTACTTTATTGCAAACAGAATATGTTTAATTTTACAAACCACGAGTTTTAAACACTTTTTTTTTAGAGTAAGGACTTTCTCCCATCAATTTAAAGAGAAAGCAGAAATATGGAAAGAATGGTAAACCAAAAGGAACGAAAGACCCTGCAACTTCATTCACAAATAAAACAAGTTTTTATGATTTTAAAAAACTGTCATTAACACAATTCTTGACTCTTTTTTTAGTATTTGAATCCACCATCAAGGTAAGAGAATAGATGACAGATGAAAAATCACTCATTATTAGTTGTTTCATGGCTCTTCAATTCAGTCAATAATAACTATTTTTTGACATTTATTATCTATCATAATTAAATTTTTTATGACAATTTATTATTGTCAATAAATAAATAAAAAGTTGATTTTTTCTTCAATTAAACATTTATCTTGACATTAAAAATTTGACACAAAAACATTAGTAATGTCATTTTTACAATATCATTAATTCCTTAATTATGACACTTTCTAAAAGTTATTGAACTATGTAAATTGACACTTATTTAATGTCATAACTACATCTCATGACATTTATGAAATGTAAAAAAAAATGCTTTTAATGATGGATAACTACTAGTTTCATACTGTTATTACACCTATTATTTCCTTCAATTTTAACATAAAATATGTACACAAACATAAATATGAACTTTCATTTATAAAGATGAAATTTGTAACGTTAATACAAGGAAAGTATTTACAACAAAACTAGTAATAAAATTTTTGTTAAGTTGTTTACATAGAAACTAAACACTATCCTAAAAAAAAAAAAATCTAAATAACTTGTTTGGTGGTTTTCTCACTTTAATGTGTTTATCCAATCCCTAGTAAAAAAAAAAAAACATTCATTTTAGAACTCAACTCAATACATCAATGTCAATAACTATACAAAATGTACAAGTTATACATTTTAAATGTTTGCAATCTTCTCAACTTATTAAACATAAAAAAAGGTATGTTCAAAATACTTTTATCATTTTTCCATCTACAAACAATCCAACAAAAGTCTCATTCATGTCACATAGTCAAAACATAACAACCATAATGCATAGTACAAAACATTTTTTATGCTCAAAAGAGACGCTCTTACCTTGACAAGAGCCTTAAAACTTAGTTTGAACATGCTCAAACAATCTAGAACTACAAACAAATAATTTAAGACTTAATTAGAAATCTCGATCTAAAGCAAACTTAATTAGAAGTAAATATATATATATATATATACAAATCAAATTATAACAAACAATATATATCAATCTTGCTCAAAATATTGATGTTAAAACTTACTTCCAAAAATTAGTAATACTCACACATGGATCTATTGGAAAGTATTTGCACCCTGTCGAAGTAAGGAACCATGGCATAGATGTTTTGAATAGATTCCATTTGAGAGAGTTGAAAAATATAGTCAAGTAAGATAAATGTTATATAAAATAATTAAAATCTCTTCTTTTCTTTTTTTTTTTCTGTTTTGTGTGTCTATGTGTGGTGGTGGGACCGAGGAAGGGATAAACAAGTGAAACATGTACCTTTCAAAACTTGTTTCTTGTACCTCCAGTTGATATAATTATTCAACCATAATAAAGAATATCAACAAGAAAGTAGGACATATTTAAATAAAAATAATGTTTAATTAAAATATGAGCTATGTATGTGGATTAATAATTTATTACATTGGGTTATTTTATTAGATTGGGCCTATTATATGATCTAATTAATTAAGGCCCTAGATTCCTAATTGATAATGGACTTAAGGGGTAGAAGCCTATTTGTAGTTAATTAGGGTTTAATGGGAACTCTAATTGAACTACCTTAGGGCTATGGTCTCCAATATACCAAAAGCAATGAGCACTCAGTCTTTCTTGAATCCCATCTAGAGAGAGATCCCACTTAGGGCATTTGGAGCTTTGGTTGAGGAAGATAATAGCCGCCATTTTAGAGTCATCATCAATTTTTCAATAGAATTCGGTATGTATATATTCTTGACAATTTGACATGAATGATTATAGGGTTTATCTATTCAATAGAGATATAAAGTATTTATGCTAACAAGTGGTATCGGAGCAGAATTTCATGTTAGATTGTTGGTTTGAATTTGTTTTCCATTGATATTGTGAATTCAATTTGATTTCGGTAACGATGTTTAAAGAATTTTTTTTAAGTTTAAAAAAATATATATACATTTGATCGGTGAATTTATGTTCGACTCTGTTTGCTGCCGGTAGGACATCGCTGACAATATGTTAAATGGATTATGGTCACACCAGTTGAATTATTGGGCTCTAACTACACACTCATGTCTAAAGAAAGAAAAAAAAAAAAAAAAAAAAGGTAAAACCCATGTTTGTGCCGATGTCAATAATGTACGCCCCAAATATTTGAAATTATGTTTGTACTGATTGAATACCAAGGACTATTGAGATTATGAATCTCTTACCATTCAAGGGGTTTTGAGTATATAAATCACTACTGCATATAACATATTGCTGCTAAATTTATTTCATATATTTATATATTGAAATAGTAGTTTTAATTGAGTGATTTTAAATCTAGCTTTTAAATTAATAAGTTTTGTGAGAACTAGTGATTTAAGTCAAGATTTGAATAATCATGTTGTGTATTCAAGATTAATTGATCATGCTGTGGTTTAAATTTAAATATGATTGATAATGTGGTAAATTTAAATTTAAATTTGTTTGATATTTTGGTAAATTTAAATTTAAATTTGATAAATGATATTTGGAGATATTCACATGTTTATGTTGTTTTGATTGTATTATGTGTATGCAATTATTAAGTGAATATTGGTAAAGACTATTTGGTATTCTCTCTCCTTTATTTTTGTACAATAATATTTTTATATTATTGTGTCTTATATTTTAGATTGAATTGGTCAAAATAATATGTTACCAAAGTAGCCTCTGTTATCTAGATTAATTTAATTTTAAAATATAAGATATGTATATTCATGAATTTATGTGGATAATTATCGGCCCAAAGGAAGATAATCATTTGGTCAAATTGTGGGTATGCATGTGATAATGAGTATGTGACAATTATAAGGATTGCTTATATGAAAAATAGTCGGTCCAAAGAAAAGCTATTTTTTGACGAAGTTAATTGTTAGTAATTTGATTACTACGTTGAGAGTACCATTACAGTTGGTGGTTTTTCCCAAAGGTTGGACATCGATGTTGTGTTAGGTATCTTGTTAAAAGGGCCCACTACATATATGAAATTATTTTGTTATATTTTAATTGTGAGCATATGTTTTGTTGTTTATTGTTTCACTTGATCTTACTCAAGTATCTGGAAATCTGAGTTCAATCCCGGATCGAACTTCAAGATCTAGAAGGAAAGCCTAGAGATACTTCTTGGGTGTATGGATTTGGAGCTTGCATTAAGGACCGATAAACCTACTTCTACTGAGGAACAACCAAATGTAGTTAATGTAGAGAACTGGGAACGTTCAAATCACATGTATCTGATGATCATTAGGCACTCCACTTCGGAGTCTTTTCGAGGCTCTATCACGGAAAGTAAAAATGCCAATAAGTTCCTTGTTCAAATTGAGAAATATTTTGCTAAAAATGAGAAAGGGGAAGCAAGTAGTCTTTTGACTTCTTTAACTTCTATGAGGTATAAGGGCAATGAAAATATAAGGGAGTACATTATGGAAATTTCCAATCTCGTAGGTAAATTAAAGGCACTTGATATCGAGATAAATGAAAATTTACTCGTGCATCTGGTACTTATCTCTCTTCCTGCACAATTCACTCAGTTTAAGATAAGCTATAATAGTCAGAAGGATAAATGGAGTATTAAAGAGCTTATCTCACAATGTGTGCAAGAAGAAGGTAAGATTAAGAGAGAAAGGACCGAAAGTATTCATTTGGCAATAGGCTTTCGTGATAAGAAGAAAAGAAAAATTGTGGATGTTATAGAAGGGACATCTCAGTAGAATAAAACAAAAAACAAGCGATTGAAAATCCTTGTTTTTTCTGCAAAAGGAAAGGTTACTTCAAGAAAGATTGTCCCAAGTACGCCAAGGGGCGTGTAAAGAAGGATAAACTTCTTACTTTGGTTTGTTCTGAAGTTAATTTAGCTTATGTACCTACAGATACTTGGTGGGTAGATTATGGTGCTACTACTCACATAAGTATATAAATGCAGAGTTGCCTGTAGAGCCGGCCGCCAAGTGATGCTGAAAGATTCATCTATGTGGGCGATGGCAAAGTAGTTCCAGTTGAAGCTATTGGAAATTTTAGATTACTTTTAAAAATTGGTTGTTATTTGGATCTGAATGAGACTTTTGTTGTACTGTCATTTAGGTGAAATTTAGTTTTTTTCCAGTTTGGACAAATTTGGTTTTTCTTGTTCTTTTGGAAATAATAAAGTTAGTCTTTTTTAAGATTCTAAGCTTATTGGTACCGATTCTTTAATTGTTAATCTATATATGCTTGAATCTTTTACTTCATTTAACAAGATCCTGTTATCTAATTCATGTGGTACAAAGCGTAAATTAAATGAGAATTCCGCTATGTTATGGCACAAGAGTTTAGGTCACATCTCTAAACAGAGAATTCAGAGACTTGTGTCAGATGGAATTCTTGATTCCCTTGATTTAAGTAACTTCAACATTTGTGTGGAATGTATTAAGGGAAATCAGACAAACATAAGAAAATTAGGTGCCAACAGATGCTCAGACGTCTTAGAACTAATACATACAGACATTTGTGGTCCATTCCCTACAGCCTCTTGGAATGGACAACAATATTTTATTATGTTCATAGACGACTATTCAAGATATGGGTACCTATATTTAATTCATGAGAAGTCTCAATCTTTGGATGTTTTCAAGTCTTTCAAAACTGAAGTTGAACTTCAACTTAGAAAAAAAATTAAGACTATCAAATCTGATCGTGGTGGTGAATATTACGGTAGATATGATGGATCAGGTGAACAACGTCCAAAGCCCTTTGCCAAATACCTAGAGGAAAGTGGAATCGTCCCGCAATACACTATGTCGGGTAAACCTAGCATGAATGGTGTAGCGGAAAGGCGAAATAGAATACTTAAGGATATGGTAAGAAGTATGATTTGTCATTCTTCTCTATCAGAATCCCTCTGGGGTGAGGCACTAAAGACTACATCATATATTCTTAATAGGGTACCTAGTAAAGCAGTAGCCAAAACCCTTTATGAGTTGTGGATAAGAAAGAAGCCTAGTATTAGAAATCTTCACATTTAGGGTTGTCCAGCTGAGGCTAGGCTTTATAGGCCTAATGAAAAAAAATTGAACTCAAGAAAATTAGCTGATATTTTGTTGGGTATTCTGAACATTCTCGGGGTTTTAAGTTTTATGATTTCACTTCTAGATCATTGTTTGAGACAGGAAATCCTAGATTCCTTGAGGATGTTGAGTTTGGGGGGAAGATAACATAAGGAAAGTTGATCTAATCAGTTATGTCATAACCAATTACTTAATTATCCAATCAATTTAGCAAAAACACATGTAACCATAGAACCCTAATTAAACTATTAATCTTAGTTTTTGCAACGATACTTTAGAGGTTTAGAGCAACAACCACCAAAGAGTGATCAACTATTTCTCCCCTGAATTGAGACAATCTCAACCAATCACTAATACCAGAATAACTATTATTCCTATAGTTTTTAGTTACGTTGTTTCGGTCAAGGATTTATTAACTAACTTAATTCATCCTGTAAGTGTGACCTTCCTATTTTCGGATCCCAGAGGTACGTTTCAACAGTCTACCAAAGGGAACTATTGAAGTTGACCTAAGAAACCCTTTCCATTGATGGAGTTTGGAGTTTGCGTTGTTCCGACCCATATGATTAGGCCCTCCGAAGGGATGGTCACTCTAGAATGACATGCAGGTGGACCATAGAAATCTCACGGTGTAATCTAATGGAGGAGACTGTAGGTTTTGTTGACACGCGTTCCTCTCCCACTTTTTATGAATACTTTCCCCATTCACCTTGTTATTGATCCATGCAAACACTTTCCAAAGGGAAGCCACACCTAGGACGATGCAAAGCCTAGTATGGATCTCACGG
Organism: Benincasa hispida; assembly: GCF_009727055.1. NCBI lineage: Eukaryota > Viridiplantae > Streptophyta > Magnoliopsida > Cucurbitales > Cucurbitaceae > Benincasa > Benincasa hispida. The sequence continues at coordinate 60,897,589 of NC_052351.1, forward strand.
TATAAACTCTTAGGGACGTAAGAGCTAAAATTTTGATATATCACATATGCCAACTTCCTCCCACTAGAGTATTTTAACAATTTTAGGATTTTTATTATACTTAGTTAAAGTCCCACTAATGAATTATCTAAGTCCTTTAAATTTGCTGCTCAATATAACATTTATATTGAATAATTTAACAATAATTGATTTCATTTATTAAACTCTTTTAATAAAGTCAATCATTTATTGCATGCTTATAAAATATTTGTCCAATTCACCTTCCAGACTGGTTCCTAGTTGGAGGTGTTGCATTTCCGTCAGCTTATATACCCCCTCCTAGACAGATCCTTCCTTAGACAATGATCCCTTATGGACAATTATTTAATAAATTTATTCATTTATTTAAATTCATTTTAATCCTATTAAAACATATTAAAAGATTGACATGTTCTTGATCTCATTAGAAATAACAAAAATCTAGCTTGATTAATTTTAAACTATTTAAAATTAAGTTGGATCTATGTTAGCATGCAACTCTTGATTATAGATTGTAATCTATCTTATTAAAACTATAACTCTTTATATTTTAATGAATTATTAAAACCTATAAAAACATCAAGCATTCACTTACATCATTCCACTATTTATTACTTATTACAACAGTTTTAATATATAGTATGATGCATGGACATGCTTAGGTTAATCATACATCACTAACGTAACACTTATGTTATGATGCATGAGCATGCTAATTCAATCATGCAAATATGAAATATAACCCTTTATATTTAATTATGATGCATGTACATATTTATCGTAAAGTGGATATTTTTTAATCTATATGACATACAATATGTAATATGAATTCAAATATAAATAATCTAAATATACATCCTATGCACAATTAAATTAAACAGCAAAAATTGGACTGATTTTGACACCCTAATGCAAAATTAATTTATTAAATTAATATAACTATTATATTAATTAAATTAACTAAATATAAAATAAAAAAATACAAGGAATTAGGTCAAAAAACTGCTGCAACCGAAGATCTTCGCAAGCGCCGCCAGTACTCCATTGAAACTCAGAGCGTTGCAACATTAAGGGCATCATTGCAACACTGCGACTGTTGCACGTTGCTTCTACCTTTCAGCGTTGCAACTGATCTGTAGAACACTCTTGTACTACACGTTTTCGACTTTGAGCTTGTCCTGAACACCTCCATTTCTTATCGATCTCTTTAGCAATCGTTACCCTATTGATCGACATAGACTTACAGACTCGAAGCAATAAATAAAATGCCCAAAAAATACAACGGGTCTTTATAGTTAAATCAAATTAAAAAATAATCTAGTGGAAAAATCGAAACATCCAATTTTGCAAACCAACATTCAAACATTCCATAATGCAAAATATGAAACTCACCTCTAAACAATTTTGTTTCAAAAAATACGAAGAACGAAGATGCAAGGAATTGTTTCTGATACCAATTGAAGGGGGGTCAGATCCCCCTCCCTCCGCAGCAGAAGTGTCTTGTGAGATCATTTTGCATCTCACAATTCGAATTTTACATAAACATAATCATTAAACTAAAACAGAATATAAACATGTAAATTAGCATGCTTTAGGGAAAATATTGGAATCATTCTTACCTTTGAAGATTCCCAAGTGCCACGAACAATCCTTTCGATGTTCCAACGAATGGTTTTACCAATGATCTTGATCACAAACAATTTCTTGAACAATCTCAAACATTACCACTGGAGTAACCTCGTTATTCTCTAGGACTCGAGTAGAGAGATTGGTGATATCCAAATATTAAGAGTGTAAGAGGAGAAAAGGGTTCTAAAGAGTAGAGAGGATTCTCTTTTGTGGCTTAGAGAAAATTCTACACAATAAGACTAGGGTGATGTGTATTGCCAGTCTTTCTACGTCTAAGAGTGTGTGTACCAAAGGGCCATAGGGAGGTCTTTATATAGAGAAGGGTCAAACCCTTTTCCTAATACTTAATTTCCTATTTGAAGCATACAAAGAAGTGAAGAATGCACTAAAATATAGCAGAGAATTTGTCACCACTGACACAATTATTTCAGCCTTCAAAACTAGAGAAATGGAATTACAATCCTCCAAAAGGGACTAACCCAAAGGAGAAGGCTTGTTTGTGAAAGGCAAGCCTCAATTTAATCAATGGAAGAGTGGAAAACAATAGTCAAATGAAGATAAAAAGGCTAAGTATAAATTAAGATCCAAGTATTGCAAGAAGAAGAAACACTTAATTCAAGATTGCTTCATTTTGAAAAGGAAAACCAAGAAAAAGTGGAAGATGCTAAGGGCAAACAGCCTGAAGCATCTATTGTTGAAAGCTCTTATATCTACTCAGATGCCCTAGCTTATACTCAAGACCAAGTTAATCAAGTCAATCCTTTGGGGAAACATGATTGGGTACTTGACTTTGGGTGCACCTATCATATGACACATTTCAACCCTTGGTTCAACATTTATTAAGAAATCAGTGGAGAGTCAGTATACATGGGAAATAATGAGGCATAAATCAGTGGGATTGGATCAGTTTCATTAAAGCTAAAGGATGGAATTGTGAAACTCCTTAGAAATGTGAGGCATGTCCCTAATCTTAAAAGAAAATTAATTTCTCTTGGTATGCTTGACTCCCTGGGCTGTGAATATAGAGGAAAAGGTGGATGTTCAGAAGTTCTAAAGGACTCTAAGGTAGTCTTAGTGGGAGAAAAGGTAAATGATCTTTTCATTATTAGAGAAGTAGAAATGATAAATGAAGATAATGGAGTAACTACTACCGACTTGACTTAGGCAGACCTATAGCACAAGAGGCTCTGACACATAAGCTCTAAAGGGCTTGAAGTTCTGTTCACACAAGGCATCTTACCTAAAGAGATCAACAACCAATTGTCTTTTTGTGAGCATTGTGTACTGGGAAAGGCAAAGAACATTCCTTTACCAAAGCCCAACATACCACCAAGGAAATCTTAGACTATATCCACTCAAATTTGTGGGGGTCTGCCTCAACTCCAAGCCCAAATGGCTCAGAGTACATTTATCCTTTACTGGTGATTTTTTAAGGAAAAGTTGAGTGTATTTTCTAAAAACTAAAGATCAAGTCTTTGAAAAGTTTAAAGAATGGAAATTAATGATAGAAAATCAGACAACAAAGTAAATAAAATACCTTAGAACTGATAATAGCTTGGAGTTTTGTGGATAGGAATTTAACTCTTTCTGTAAAGAGAATGGTATAGCAAGGCACATGACAGTAAAACATACACCCCAACAGAATGGAGTAGCTGAGAGATGAATAGAACTATCATGGAAAGGGTAACTTGCTTACTGTCAGATGCCATCCTAGAAGAGAAGTTTTTGGTTGAAACAATTGCTTATTTAGTGTACACTCTTAATAAAAGTCCTCACACCTCTTTAGATTTCCTAACACTTGAAGAAAAATGGTTTCAAACACCCCTCTCCCCCCAATCTAAATGATCTTAGGTTTTTTGGTTGTGTTGGTTATGTGCATCAGAATTAGGGGAAACTCAAGGCCAGAGCTGCTAAGTGCATGTTTGTTGGTTTTGTTGAAGGTATGAAGGGTTTCAAGCTTTGGCATCCTACTGAGAAGAAATTCATAATCAGTAGGGATGACACCTTTAGGGAAGCTGAAATGTTTATGCAAAAGGGGGAGAATTCTAAAGAAGAGAGAACAATTTATACCTCTAGATTTAAGGTGGAGAATGCTAAAAACACCCTACACAAGAAGATCATATTATTAATATAGAAGAGGTAGAAGGTACATTAGGTGAACATGTTGAAACTGTTGAATGTCAACCTGATTTGAGTCAATATTCCCTTGCAAGGGACAGACAAAGAAGAAATATTGTTGCTCCAGCCAGATATGTAGACACAAACTATATGAACCTAGTGTTGAATGCCACTCTGGCTCTTAATGATAAGAACCAACTACTTTTGAAGAGGTTGTGAGTGGTTTTGATGCAAGGCAGTGGATTGAGGGTATGAACGAGGAAATCAACTCTCTAAAAGTGAATGACACTTGGACCTTAGCTCATCTACCAAAATGATGCAAACCAATTCACCAAAGTGGATTTTAAAATTAAAAGAATGTATCTCTAAAGATCAAAAGCCTAGGTACAAGGCAAGACTGGTTGCTAAAGGTTATACACAAAGACAGGACATTGACTATTTAGAAATGTTCTCTCCTGTTGTAAAACACACTACCATTAGACTTCTCCTATCATTAGTGGCCCACAATGACCTTGAATTGGATCAACTAGATGTAAAGATAGCCTTCCTACATGGTTATCAAGAAGAGACAATTTATATGCAGCAGCCCCAAGGTCATGAAGTAAAGGGAAAGAAGACTTGTATTGCCGATTGAACGAGTCAATTTATGACCTCAAATAGTCTTCTAGATGCCGATACAGAAGAGTAAATGATTATATAGACAGTTTTGGTTTTCGAAGAAGCTCTCATGATATGTGTGCCTATGTAAACTCCACCTCCTATAAGGGAAAAGTATACTTACTTTTGTATGTTGATGATATGCTCCTTTCAGGAAGCTCCAAGGTAGACCTAATTCATGTCAAAGGCCTTTTAAGTAAAGAATTTGACATGAATGACTTGGGAGAATCAAGGAAGATTTTAGGGATTGACATTACAAGAGCCAAGGGTCTGTCTATCCTAAACATCAATCAAACAACCTATTGTGAGAAATTAATCAAGTGATTTAACCTAAGTGAAGCTAAACCTGTTATTGTGCCTATAGCTCAACATTTTAGGCTATCATCAGCAAATTTTCCTAATGACAGTGATCTAGAACATAAACATCAGATGGAGAAAATTCCCTATAGTCAAGCAGTGGACAGTTTAATGTATTTAATGGTCTCGACAAGACCAGTATTATCCTATTCAGCTAGCCTTATGAACAGATATATGTCTAACCTTGGGTAAAGGCATTGAGAGGCCACCAAATGGATACTAAGGTATCTAATATGATCAAAAAGTGCTAAAATATCCTATCAAAGATCAATTGAATCAGACTTTGACCTAGTTGGCTATGTTATTCAGATTTTGCTGGGGATAATGACAAGAGACGGTCTCTATCAGGTTATATATTCCTACCAGGGGGAAACCTAATCATTTGGAAAGCTACCTTACAATCAAGTAGCTTTATCCACAATAGAGGCCAAATACATCGCATTAACAAAAGCAATCAAGGAAGGCTTATAGCTTAAAGGACTGGTGAATGATCTCAAATTGAATCAAACAATAGTCAATATCTATTGTGATAATTAGAGTACCATTCACCTCTCTAAAAATACACAATATCACAGTAGAACCAAGCATATTGATGTAAAATATCACTTCATTCAAGACAAAATTGAGAATGGAGAGATAGAAATCCTTAAAGTTCATACCTCGGATAATCCAACTAACATGCTCACAAAACCTGTATCAAAGCTCAAGCTCCAAAAGTGTTATGATCTGATAGGCTTCGATCTATCTGAAAAAGGATAAAGTTGGTTAGAACTAGAAGACACATGAAGAAATTACAAAGTTGGATTTAAGGTGGAGAGTTGAAGAAATAAATCCAACGGCTACTTTTCTTTTAAATTTCAGTTTTATGTTTTAACATTTACATGTAAACTGATCTCCATTAATGATTTATAAAAGGGAGCTCGCAATACAAAGATATGTTACTGAAAATTTAGAATCTGTACTCATCCACATTTTCTTCAAGAAAGTGTTCTTCCTGTGGATGTAGGCACTTCTTTTGGTCAAACCATATAAAGCTCTTTTGTACTTCTTTCTTCTATCTTATTCATTTCCTGCTAAAAAATCTTCTACATGCAAACAGAAAACACCATTAGATAGAGCTCAACCGAGAGAGAATTTGTTCATCTGTGAGAAAGGGAAAAGTAAGAGAGAGAGAGAGCTCATTACCGTCTAGGAGAAACAATATCATTTTTGGCCTTTGAGTATTTAATCACTTCTCCATGTGTTTAATCAATAATCAATCAGTATTGCCTTTTCTCAGCCCTTCTTTCTACCTACCGATAGTAGTTCTTGGCCCAATTCTCCTCATTAGGCTTAAGTTTTCATGTTTCTTTCTTCTTTTCACATTTTACCTTGGGCACTCCACTAAAGACTGACAACTGCACTCTTCACACGACAGATTTATTTCTATGTCCATTGGATATAACCAATCAACAGTACGATGACCCTTCACAAATTGCTCGTAAAAGAAGGTATTCATAGATGGGACTTTACCGTTTTGCACCTTCAGTTACATCTAACTCCTTAAGTACCACTGAACCCTCTAATGAACAATAGATCATAGCCCTACTATGACTAAACCCCTTCTCAAGCTAGGAGAGGGTATGACCCCACATTGTTCAAGACCCAGAATCAGCCCTTAAAGGAGAAATTTATGTACTTACCTCTGTTTCGGGGAAGGAGTGAATTCTATCTTTTGTAGCTGTGTTCCCAGCTCTCCAATCAAACGAAGCCTCAAAATGGTAGGCTTGTTGAATCGGCTATCTAGTCACTCTCACCCATACAAATTAAACAATCGTCCTTATAGGCAGAAGTTCACAACTCATTCAGGATTCAGGTCATGTTACCTATGGTCATCCTAGTGAAATGTAAGTCTCTATTATGAACAGTGTTATATAATGAAACTAAACATTTTGTGGTTCGGTCTTATACAAACTCCTTTGTATAAAATATCCCCATTCGTACATCTAATACATGAATGATCATGATCAGATCATTTGTAGCAGTTTACAACAATTGTAACACCTACAAAGCGGGCCATACTCGTAATGTCACAAGGATGAGATACCCAGCCTTATTCATATACTACAAACCATTTAGGTTATTACTTAAACATGATCCACCCGTATGTCTCCACATATATGTTTAAGTTACAAAGATAACTTTGGATGTTAGTTTATTGGTTTGGGGTTAATGCGACTAAAATATCACATATTTTATAGACAAAGTGAATAAAATGTCATATATTTTTTTAATCACATAAAGAGTTTGTTCGTACAATGTTTACAAACTATAGAACCCTACGAGATTTAGGGTATCAATCCCAACAGTCCCTCATTCTCTGTAGATAATTAAGGATGTTTTTAACGGTTTTCCAGTGATCTAATCCTAGATTAGATTGATATCTACTGACTATCCCCATAGCATAGCAGATGTGAGGTCTAGTACATAACATTGCATACATCAAGCTGCCAACAGCTGATGCATAGAGTATCCATCTCATCCCCTCAACCTCTTGAGGTTTCTTAGGACACTATTCCTTAGACAATGTAACTTCATGCCTGAAAGGTAATAAGCCCCTCTTGGATTTTTGCATCAAATATTTGATAAGCTTCTTGTCAATATACGACACCTAAGATAGTGCTAGCATTTTGTTATTTCGATATCTAAAGACCTGAATACCCAAAACAAACTGAGCCTCTCTCAAATCTTTCATTTGAAATTGGGTCGCTAGCCAGTTCTTAACTGTAGTTAGTAAACCTACACCATTCTCAATGGGTAGGATATCATCTACATATGACATTAGAAAAACTACTGAATTGATGATAATCTTCTTGTATAAACAAGGCTCATCAACGTTTTGATCAAAGCCATAAGATTTGATCACGGTATCAAACCTTATGCTCCAAGATCGAGAAGCTTGTTTCAATCCATAAATGGACCAATTAAGCTTGTAGGCATTTTGCTCTTGACTTTGGTTTATGAATCCTTTGGGTTGCACCATGTAAATGGTCTCCTCAAGATTGCCATTCAGAAAAGTAGTCTTGACATCCATTTGCTAAATCTCATAGTCATAATATGAGGCAATGGATAGGACGATCTAGATAGACTTAAGCATGACAACAGGTGAGAAATTCTCCTCATAGTTATCTCCCTCAACCTGGGTATAACCCTTTGTCACCAGTCTAGTCTTGAAGGTTTGCACTTTCCTATCAGCACCCTGTTTTCTCTTGTAGATCCATTTACAATCTATAGGTTTAACCCCATCAGGTTGATCTACAAGATCCCATATGAAATTGAAGTACATAGACTCCATTTCGAGATCCATTGCTTTGATCCCTTCATCTCTGTCAATATCCTTCATTTCCTTCTTGTAAGACAATGGATCCTCAACTTCGCCATCAGCTACCCTAGCCAACATTTCAGTTAAACCCATATAGCAAATAGGTGGGTTCACAACCCTCCTACTACATCGTGGTTCCCTTAACACTTGAGGTGGATTTGACCTACTAGATGAATCTACTTCAACAACTCTTGTTGAGGTACTAGGTTTTTCAACAACTCTTGTTGAAGATTTAGTAGTTTCTTTGGAAATCTCATTCAACACAATCTTACTTTTGGGCTTTTGCTCCTTATGTGATCTTCTTCAAGAAAAGTATCATTTGTCGATACAAATACTTTGTTTTCTTTAGGATCAAAGAAGTAACCACCTCTCTTTCCTTTGCGGTAGCCTACAAATAGGCACAACCTTGAACGTGGTTCCAATTTCTTAGGATTAGCCTCAAGCATATGTGTTGGACAACCCCAGATTTTGAAATGAAGTAAACTAGTTTTACAACCATTCCATAACTCCAAAGTTGTTTTGGCAACACTCTTAGATGGAATGTAGTTTAGGATGTATGCTGTAGTCTCTACTACATAATCCCAAAATGAGTCAGGTAAAGAAGCGTAACTCATCATAGACTGAACGATGTTCAATAGGGTTTGATTTCTCCTTTCTGATACACCATTTTGCTGAGATGTACTAGGTGCTGAGAGTTGGGATGCAATTCCATGATCTATCATATAGTTTTGAAATGTTAAATCCATAAACTCTCCACTTCGATCAGATCAAAATGTTTTAATCATTTTATTTAATGCATTTTCAACTTTAACCTTAAATTCTTTAAACTTTTCAAAAGATTCAGACTTATGTTGCATTAAATAAACGTACCCATATCTTGAATAATCATCAGTAAAAGTGATTAATATTCATAACCTCCCTTAGCTTTTACATTCATCAGACCACAAAGGTTTGAATGTATTAGCTCTAAAGGTTCTTTGGCCCTATGACCATTCCCAGTAAAAGTCTCTTAGTCATTTTGCCTTCAAGGCATGACTCACACACAGGTAAAGAATTTTCTTCTAACTATCTTAGAAGTCCATTCTTCACAAACCTCTCAATCTGATTGAGATTGATATGTTCTAGGTTTAGGTTCCAAAGTTGGGCATTTTCCTTAGGAGAAATTTTAAGTCTTTTACGTTGAGTTACAACAGTTTTAAACAAATCGATGTTATGGAGCGCATTTGTTGCTACCGGCTTAGCACATACAAATTATTTTCTAGTTTGCAGAATAAATATCAACACCATTCTTAGTAATAAAGACTTTATTTGCAAGAAAGTTGATATTATATAATTGTTCTAACAAACATTTATAGAAACTAAGTTCCTTTTTAATTCAGGAACTACAAATACATCTTTAAAATAAGAAATATTTTCTGTAAAGTCAACCAGAGACCTCCCACTGCCATAGCTAAGATGACATGCCCAATTCCAACTTATATCATCATTTCACCAACATCTAGTTGCCACTAGTGGCTAATTTCTTGAAATGAAGAACAAAATGGCCTTAGAGTCAATAATCCAGGCAGAATCATTAATCTCCACTAAACAGATTTCCAATACAAACAAATCATATTCCTTGTTTGGCTTTCTTCTTTTCTGCCAAATATTTGGGGCAGTTTCTCTTCTATTGCCCATCTTGGTTGCAATAGAAACATTTTTCTTTGTCAGTCTTGACGGGTTGTCTGTCCCTTTGTGTAGTAACTACTGGGTTAGTCTTCCCCTTTCCACCCTTCTTCTTCTTCCATTTTTTGGTTCTGGAGGAAGAAGGTATGCAGGAAACTTTCAGGTAAATATTGTAGTCAATTCTATTCAAAACAACATTGTTAAGGAAATGCAGGAAACTTTCAAGTAAAGATTCCAGTATTATACTAACCTAGTTGACCTCATTGATGTTTGGCCCATTCATCTCCGCCACGTTGAAATGGATCATCATGTTGAGAACATATCTCGAATAGATGCCCCTTCTTGCATACGGGCATTGAAGATGTATTTGAGGGCATCATGCCTTAGCTATGCAGACGGTTGTCCGAACATTCCCCTCAAGGACTCCAGGATCTCACATGTTGTGAGCATGGGTTCATGCTTCTTGTCCAAGACTTCATTAAGGTTTGCCAAGATGTACGCTCGAGCCTTTTCATTTGCCCTTATCCAATGCTCATATGCTTCCCGAACATTTCGAGGAGCATTGGCAAGTGGAACGNCAAGATGTACGCTCGAGCCTTTTCATTTGCCCTTATCCAATGCTCATATGCTTCCCGAACATTTCGAGGAGCATTGGCAAGTGGAACGGGAGGATGTTCCTCCATCAGAACAAATTGAAGATCATCGATGATCACAATAGTATTGATTGTGTTTGTCCAACTAGCGTAGTTTTTTCCCGTTAACTTATCAGCAGCTAGTAAACTTAAAGTAGCGGTAGGCATTTTAATCAATTTTGCTGAAAAAGAATAAACTATTTTAGTCTACTTGCATCAAACCACTTTAAGAAAATCAATCAGATTTTAGAAAAATAGTCTAGTGTACCCTAAGTGACATCTATTTTGCAATGATGTTTTAGTGAGGCAGGACAAAAGTCACCATAGGGTGATCAAGTGCCCCTTCACTGAAATGAGACATTCTCAACCATTAGACAAAAACAACACCTTCTCGTTGTAACTAACAGTCACCATTGTTTAGTCCAGAATTTGTTAGCATCCTTAAAATTTTTGTGTAAATGTAACCCCTCATTTTAGGTTCTAGAGTTCCGTCACAATGAGCCAACCATAGGAAAAAACTGATTGGGACATGAAACTAAAGCAACCCTATCCATTTCTGGGGATCAAATAAAGCGTCATGCGATACAACCATCCTTTAGGGGGACACCCTCGATGCCATGAGGCGATGCATGAAACTTTATTTAACCTAATGAGAGAGACCAAAGGATGTGCTGTCACATGTTTCACTCCCATTTACTATAAACACTCTCTCTATTCACCTTGATATTAACCTACCCAAATGACACTCGTAGAGGGACACCTATGATGCCTCGAGGCCAAGAGTAGATGTGAAACCTGGATTTCCATTATTCCTACTTAAGCAGGGGGTTAAGGAAATTAACTAAGTAAAAGTAAATCATATGTTGAAGTGTAGAAAAATTTCTACGTGTTGAATAGATTTTCCTTGAGTAGTTTTGAGTTAAGCTTAAATTGATGAAAATTTGACTAAGTGTTGGACTAGTCATTGTCATGTGTTGGCCATAAGATCTTGGAGAGATTATTTGGGCTAAGGGAGAAGTTAAAGTGGGAGTGACACATGCCTTGGAGGCTAGACCAACGCATTAGGCTGGTTGGATGCGTTGGATGCGTTGGATGCGATGGATGTGTTGGTGGAGGTATGCGTTGGTGAAGGAAGGAAAATGGAAGTGATGTGTTGGAAGGTTGGATGGCACAAGAGTAAGCGAAGACACAGGCAAGGCATGCGGCATGCGTCGAGCGCCCATGCACAAAGCCGCACAACTCATCCGTTGAGTAGGGGCCAAGTGCTGCCAAATGCCCAGGCATGCGTCGAGCAGCGGCAAGCGTTGCCAAAATGCCCAGCCATGCATCGAAGTGCCCCAGCCAAACTGCCAAGCGATGCAGTCAATGCCATGCGTCGAGCGCCCCTGCCCATGTGCCGAGCAGCCAGCCTATGCAGCGAGCACCCTGTCGAACGGCTATGTTTATGCATTGAAGCATCAATACAGCCGAGCAAACCTGTGAGTGATGGCCAGCATCTATGCAACATGCTCATGCGTCGAGCGGCTAGTGCCTATGCCAAGCACCGTGCCGCCCATGCCGAGCAAGCCTTGCGGTGGTACCTAGTGAGCCATGCGTCGAGGATGAGCGGCCACCCTATGCGTTGGTGATGGTTGCTCTTACGATGGCTAAGTTGGATTGTGATGATAGTGGGTTGGCTTGCTATGCGTTAATTATAGCTTATATGTTGAGTATGGACTATGCGTTGAACATCCAAGAGTTGGACGCATATAAAGGATGAGATCACATAGGAAACGTCATCAAACCATGTGTCTTCTTGGGAGGAAGCCTTAAACCTTAAGCAAATTAGGTGGATGCATAAGAAGACATGTAAAGGATGAGGGTTATGTGTTGGTGAAAGGAGAAGAAGATACCTTGGGATGTGCTGATGCAAGATTTTGTTGATGGTGTAAGGAAGAGACACTTGGTCATGCAGCCAAGTAGGAGGTGTCGGCCATAGAGCAATCTTGGATGCCTATAAATAGGGCCAAGGACTTCAGATGAGAACTCAAATTCTCTTCAAAGGACATAAAGAAGAGTGTGTAGGGACTTGTGGGAGAAGACCATGCGTTGGTAGCAAGACCATGCGTTGGTCAAGAAGTTCCAAGAAGGGAGATGCTATCGGGCAGAAAAGACAGGAAGTAGCATCAACTTGGAATGAGGAGTTCTCCCAAAATACTTGTGCGTTTAGAGTGATTTTAAAGCCATATTAAAGCTAAAAGAGTCTAGTTTTCATAGTGGGGTGCCGGAGAAGAAGCTCTAAGGAATCGGGCTGGAATCTGAGAAAAAGACAGAAGGGTCAGGCTGTCAGTTAAGCTGGGCCAGTATTGATGTTTTGAAGATTCTGGCTAAACCACGAGGAGTTCTGAGCTAAGATTTTATGGTAAGCTTTATGAGACATTATAGAACATGTTTTCAGCACAATTAAAAAAAAGAAACATTTCGGATCTTAAAATAAGATCTAGAACTATGAGTAATTTAAGCTGATATTTGAATCTGTAATTTAGGATTCAAAAAGGGAAACCAAGGAAACCTAAGGAACTTCGGAAAGAAAAGTTTCTAACCAACCAAGGTGAGTAGTTATTGTGTGTTGTATCGTTGATATAATAGGTAAATATAGGGGATAATGTTAAATTGGCATGATCATAGATATATGTTTATCTAATTACTATGCTTGTTGAGATATTGCTTGTATGTTTGTTTTGGAAACTGAAATTGTACCCAAGATACATAGTTAGCATGCTTGAAAAGGGTACTTGGCGGGAAAATATAGTCGGCTTTGGTCGTTGGAAAATGATAGTTGGTGACGACCGGTGGGAAATATAGTCAAGTTACCTAAGCATAGCTAGCGGAAAAATAGTCGATGTGCACATTGGCGGGATAATAGGGTATAGGGAAAGTTTCCACAGGAATTGTTGTTGTCTTAGTATACGTGTGAAAATACTGGGGATGTTTTTATTATGTGATAACCAGTGTCAAGCTAGAAATTGATTGTTTTAACTAGTGGTTGAGCTGGGGATTGTACAGTGGTTTGGCTGGGGAAATAATATCGAACTTGGTGTATGTTCTTGTTGACGATGCATTGCTTTCCCAAAAGTATATTTATGTTGACAAAATTATTTGTTTATCTAAAGGCACCATTCACTGGGCTTTATAGCTCATGTTTTCCATGTTTTATGTTTTATCCCCCCCCCCCCCCCCCCCAGGTAGCGAAAGATGAGGATTCCAGGGTGCTATTAAGGTCAAGTCTGCACACAGCCACAGTTACACTTTCGGAGGTTTACAGTTGTTGTTGTAAACTTTATAATTAAGTCTTGAAGTTGTATAAACGTTACATTGTTGTAAAATAAAATGGGCCTACTTAATCAGTTGATTGTTCAATTTGTACATTGGTATCAGAGTTATTTCTGCAAGAGTTATTAGGTAGTAAGTGTCAACGAAAGGGTTGATAACTGTGCAGTCACGCCCTTTCTTAGGCTCAAAGAGTAGTCTGGGCGGGGTGTGACAGTAGATCCCATGGTGTGAACTTATAGGGAGAAACGTGTAGAGGCTAAAATGAAGTATCATATACTCCATTTTCCTCCCACTAAGTGTTCTACCTAGGATTAATTAACTTAGGAAAAATTCAGCTACTGATTTTATCTAAGTGTTTGTTTAATTTGCTAAAAAACAACTCTTGTCTTTGATGATTAAATAATTTTGATTGAAGTCTCACTAAACTCTTTAATAGACTTTGATCAAACTTGCATGCATGTAACAAATCTATCTAATTCATCTTTCCAGGTAGGTTCCTAGGTAGGGTGCGACGTTTCCATCAACTTAAGTACCCCGGCCTAGCTAGAACCCGCCTTAAACAAAAGGTCTCTTATAGATACATTTGTTACATATTTAATCTTTTATTAAGAATCAATTTAATCCTATTAAACTGATTAAAAGATTAAACTTAGATTTTTAATCTCATTATAAATGTCATCTTAAGTCCATCTCAATCATATTTTAAAAAAAATTTAAAAAATGATTATAGCCAAAAGTTTGCATGCAACTCTTAATTATTGATTTTAATTCTAATTTCATTTAATTATAACAATTATAAATAAATGAAACAATTAAAAACAACCATTGCATGCTTGACATACTTTAGTTAATTATAACATTTATAAATTAACCTAAGGTAATGTCATGCGTCATGCAATATTCATTCATTACTAATATATAACAATTATATAACTAAGAAATGGATCATTCTATAGCATACATTCCATACATTCATTCAACCATATATTATAACAATTATAATATAAATGACGCATGGATATGCTATAATGCATGCATACATATACTATAACATTTGTACTATATGATGCATGAACATGCTTTACGTAATTTAAATCATGCATATTCATATATTAGAACACTTATAATATAAAATGATGCATGAATATAAATGCATAACCTATAGTGAGTTTTAAAACTATATGACATACATTATGACATATAATATAAAACATCCATCACGTGTATAATTACATAACAGTTGATGGACTGGGATAGAAGCTCTAAAAAGAAAAAGTAAAAGGCTAACTATTACAAAAGCTTGAGTCAACCAGTTCGAAATAGGTGAACCGGGCCTTGAATCGCTCGAACTGAACTGCCTTTCAATGAATCATCTTGCACTGATCGTGTAGCAAGCAATCAAATGGTCTTGTAGGAAAGACTGCACGATCATGAAGCAAGCATCTTTGCAATCTTGTGGCAAATGCTACACGATCGTGTAGCAAAGTCTACATAATTTTGTAGCATTAGCTACACGATCGTTTAGAAAATGCTACACGATCGTGTAGCAAACGCTACAAGGTTGCATAGCAAGAGCCAGACGATTGTGTAGATTTAGCTACACGATCTGGAATCTCTGCTTCGTCTTCTCCATCGAAACAACGCTCTGCAACCTTTATTTGAAGCTTTCTGAGAATAGCACAAGTGACTCAAACTTACAAATTATAGACTCTATTGCAAGATTAATACTAAAAACGCAAGGGTCTTTATAAACTAAATTTGTAAATAAAGAAAGCCTTAAACAGAGCGTTCTATCCTGAAACATCCATGAATAAAGCCACATTCATAACATTCATCATATGAAACAGAATATGTAAGATAAAACCCACCACTACTGTAAACGATTCAATAAAACAAATGAAAATTGGAATCAGAAACCTACAACTTGGCTCTCATACCAATTGAAGGAACTCTAATAGGAGAGAACATTGAACGGAAGCGAATTGATTCCATTTTCATTGAATATAAATTTTACAGTAAATAATTAAACAAGATATGCATTTAATTCTAAACTACAACATGCTTTAGAAAGAGTTTTAAGAAATCTCACCTTTGAAGACCTTTTCTTCACGTTTTCCTTCGAATAAATCATGAATAACTTGAAGACCTTCTTCAAGATTAACCTCGAACAAGTATGAACACTACCACGAATGTTACCTTGGTATTCTCACGGTGAGAATCCAGGAGTGGTGGGCTCTGACTATTTTGGTTATGAGGGAAAACTTAATGTAGAGGAGGGATTGAGAACTTTCACACAAAACTGAAAAACACAAAACACTTCTATCCTTTTTCTTTCTCAATCGTTCAACAACCACTTAGCAGAAGAAGAAAACATTTTTCTTTTATTCTCCTTGCCAAAAATAACCACCACCTAGTTATATGGATGGAGAGAAAAGAATGGGAAGGTAGTTGTAACTCCCTTCCTTATTATTAAAATAATAATAATAATAATATAAATATAAATATGATAACTAACTTATCATATTATATATATATTAACTTATATGTTATATCAAATATAACATATAGCCTATAGTTTTAATAATGTATCACATACAATATAACTATAGTTTCTTTTCTCTATTATATGACATTTAATATAAATCATATTTATATTAAATGTAATAACTATGAATCCAATTTATAGAAATTATATTTGAATCTCATTCAATACTTATTTTCTTCCATTAAGCTATAATGTATCAAATACATTATGACAATTATATCACATATAATTGAAACAACTTAATTATATCATATATAATTAAATTCCTCTATTAATTCGAACAATTCAAATCAATCCAAAAACTAACTCTCAACTAAATCCTATTGAGCTACCAAGGGGGCCTCATAGACCTGTAGCTTGAAGCTCCAATGGTACATGAATAATTAATTAAACACTTTAATTACATCATTCGCTATCCGTTAACTGTCGAAAACTTTACTAAAGACACACAGTTACACTTTTCGCACTACAAATATATTTCTATGTCCATTGGATATAACCAATCAATAGTACGATACCCTTCACAAATTCGTAAGTACAGCTAGGACAAATTATTGTTTTGCCCCTGTAGTTACATCTAACTCCTTAAGTACCACTGATCCCTCTAATGAATAATACATCATAGTCCAACTATGACTAAACCCCTCTCGAGTCAGGAGAGAGTGTGGTGTTACATTGTTCAAGACTCGAAATCAGCCCTTTAGGGAGCAATTGCCCTTGAAGGAGCAATTTATCTACTTACCCCTGCCTTAGGGAAGAAGTGAATTCCATCTTGTGTAGTTGTGTTCCTAGCACTCAATCAAACGAATCCCCAAAATGGTAAGCTTGTAGAATCGGCGATCTGGTCACTCTTACTCATGCAAATCAAAGGACCGCCCTCATAAGCATGTGTTCACAACTCACTCAGGATTCAGGTCATGTTCCTATGGTCATCCTGGTGAAATATAAGTCTCTATTATGAACGGCGTTATACAATGAGACTAAACATTTCGTGGTCCGGTCTTATGCAAACTTCTTTGTATAGAATATCTTCGTTCGCATGTCTATACATGAATGATCAGGATCAGATCATTTGAAGCAGTTTACAACAATTGTAACACCTACAAAGCAGGCCATACTTGTAGTGTCACCAGGATAAGGTACCCAGTCTTATCCATATACTACAGACCTTTTAGGTTATCATTTAAACATGATCCACCCGTATGTCTCTACATACATTTTTAAGTTATAAAGATAACCTTGGATATTAGTTTATTGGTTTGTAGTTAATACAACTAAAATATCATATATTTTATAGACAATGAATAAAATATTATATATTTTATTAAATACACAATGAGTTTGTTCAACAATGTTTACAAACTATAGGACCCTATGAGATTTAGGGCATCAATCCCAACAAATACATAATGATATTTTGCTATATTTAAGAATATTTCCAGAAATTTTGTCATTTGAGAAAATTATCTTTTCATTAATCTGTTTTTTTGGCATTATTAGAATGAAGTATTTAGCACACCTAAAATAACCTTTCCAACTCATAACCCAACACTCACATGCAACAAGTATATATTAAACAATGTGTGAACCACAATAAAAATGGTTAACCTATTGTATCACCTAAATGTGCTCCAAATGTGACAATAGGAAAAATTATTCATGGTGGGAATTCCACTAAAATCCCCCTTGCATTCCATTATTGAATTCGATCAATATTACCCAAGTTTTTTGTCCACATATACCATAGACACTATCCTTTGATTGCTCACAATATATAATCTCAAGTGAAAGTAGCATGAGGTTGTTACTCTCCAAAAAGAGGACAAGGAAGATTCTAAGCCAATTAAAGCAAGGCAATGATTTAGAAGAGAGATTTTAGTGAGGAATGTTTTGAAAAGAAAAGTTAAGGGTGTGATTTGTTTAACTTTTCAATTGTTTAATTTTGAAAATAAGTTATTTTAAAAAAAATAAATGCTTTGCAATCGTTCTAAATAGCTCTTGAAATACTTTTGAATTTTATTTTGAATAGTTTTTATAATGATTTTTTTTTTAAACACTTTCTTTTCTAGCCAATCCAAATGGATGCGAGAAAATGGGTTCTTTGCAATGGAGAAAAATTGAGATTTGTGGCGATGACAAAGGAGATTCATGAGAGATTGATGGAGGCTATGGTTTTACTAGCAACTAAAGAAAAAATGCTGAAAACTTGGCGATTGAAAAGATTATAAAGTATTTTACAAGAAAGTTGGTGATTGAAAAAGAGCTAACTAGATCACCAAATTTCTTTTAAAAAAAGAAACAATGAAAACCTAGAAAATCAATGAGAATATATAATAAAGTTGATAAAGAAAGTATATTAAATTAATAAGTTGAATATTAGAAAATATATGATATTTAATCATACGCATGTAATAGGATGAAGTTGTGTATAGAAAATCTGGTGCATCTGGTTTACTATGTACACAGTCAATAATTGCAACCATACTATATCAATGCCCAAATTTTGATTTCAAAGAATAATGAAGTTGGAATTTCTCTATTTTCCTTAATTATTTTTACATTCTAGTTGAATCTCCTACGAGTCCGTTTGATAATATTTTCGTGCCTTAGTTTACTACTTTTGTTTCTCATTTTTTAAGAAACAAACAAGTTCGATAACTATTTTTGTTTTTATTCTAAATTTTAAGAAACATTCTTATTCTTATTTGTATGTTGTTTTTTTCTTTTAAGAAACATTCTCATTTTTTAAGAAACAAAACAACACAACACATATAGGATTTCTTAACTTATTTCAAGATCTTTCGAGGTGACAACTTGATTAATTCAAGTGAAAGCATACCTTACAATCTAAAAGAAACTAGCTACGTAGATATGCAATGGACTCAAATAAGGACTTAAAAATAACTTAATTTAGGAAGATGTTATCTTATTTCCACAGCAAAATTGAGAATCAATCATATGTAATTAGAATCATCACATACTCATAAATTTTCACAATTAAAGCAACATCCTATTTTATCAATCAAAATCGAAAAAATCTCATCAAATTTTCAGCCACTTAAAATGTTCACATAATTGGCATGCATAACTCAGTTTTTCCTAATTAACATGGGTAGCAAGATAAAAGCAACAAGTAAACATAAGTACGCAGTACTTTCTAGGGGTGTTCAAAAAACCCGGTAACCCGACCAATCTGGACTACCCAACCCAAACGGTTGGGTTGGGTTAGATTTTATTTTGGGTTGAATTGGATTAAAAATTTTAAAAAATATTAAATCCAGGTTGGGTCTCGGGTTATTCCATTTCATGATCGAATCGACCCAACCCGACCCAAATATATATATAAATGGAGAAAAGAGCATGTGTCGCCTCTCGTGCGAGTCTGTTAAGTGTTGACTAGTGAGAGTGAGAGAGAGACGGCCTCGTGTGGCGTGCGCATATTAATTTTTAATTTTTAATTATACATATATATATTAAAAAAACAAAAGAGAAATTGTTTTGTTGAAGTCCACGAGGTAGAGGCACGAACACGAAGTTTCATTCGGCTCGAGTTCGAAAGTTGAAGAAAAGAAACGAAACCTTCGCCGCCCCCCTCGCCAGTCAGTCGCCACTCCCCTCGTCGCTTTCGGTCTCCCCCTCGTCAGATCCGGTCTACGCCTCGCCTACTGCTCCAAGCTTTACGTACGACTCATCAGTCATCATATTGATATTTTCTTCAATAAAGCAATGATGTATTAACGAAAATTTTTTTGAAAAGTTAATGAAAACTTTGGGAGTAGAATATGCATTAACGAAAATTTGGGAGTAGACTATGCATTAACTTTGGGATTGATATTTTCTTCATATTGGTATTTTCTCCATCTCACCTATGCAAATGCATCACCTTTGGGAGTTCCAAATAAAAAAAAGAAAAAAAGGGAGTAGACTATGCAGTAACGAAATTTAAAAAAAAAAGTTAATGAAAACTATGCATTAACGAAAAAAATTTTGAAAGTAGATTAGGAAACAAATAAAAAAAGGGGCAAATATCAATCTATACCTCTTAACTTTGGGAGTTCCAAGTTTTTTTTGTGCAATTCAATTGTTCCATTCAAATTCAATTGTAAATTATTAGAGCTTTCATTTGAATTGTAAAGCACTATTTCATTCAAATTCCACCGTGATTGATTAATAAATTAATTTTTGTTCAATCTCACAGTATCTTGGACTTTTGAGAACTGTTAGATTTTTCAAAGTCGTCACAACGAACACGGAATCAGACACTGCTGAATCACCATTTTCAAACTTCCCCGTGAGTAAACTAATTTAATTTTTATTGTGCAGTGTGTACATATACTATTTATGTGTGATTGATTGATGATTGATCTTTATACATGAGTTGTTTATTGTTATGAGCTAATTGAGAAGCTAGTGTTTGTTTTTTTTTTTTTAATTGTATAGGTAGGTGTAATTAGTTGTTTACTAGTTTCATTTATTTTATAGATGGACGGCAATAGTGGTAATGTAAGTGGAATTGGTAATAATGAAATGCCTCCTCCTCCTCCTCCTCCTCCTCCCCCTCCTAATGTTAGTCAAACTCCTAAAAATATACCACATCTACCTCCCACATCCAATCGAAAGAGACCTAATAAACCAACCTCGTTTGTGTGGGATCATTTCACAAAAATGGAAGCAAGTGCTAATGATGGAGCTAGGTGCAAGTGTAACTATTATGGTAAAGATTACGCATGTGATAGTAATACTTGTGGAACTAGTACTTTATGGAAGTACTTAAGAAATCAATGTAAAAAGTACACATATAAAGAAGAAGAAAAAGGACAAACCATCATAACTCTCGTACCTTCAAATGATGGAAAAGGAGTCAATGCTAGTAATTTTGTGATGACATTGTTTAGCCAACAAGCATGTAGACTAGCATACGCTAAGATGATAATTATGAATGAGTTATCGTTCAAATTTTTTGAGATAGAGGGTTTTAGACACTTTTGTAGTGTTTCGTGTCCTAAGTTTAATGTTCCATCTAGAGTCACAATCACTAGAGATGTATATCAACTTTATCTTGAGGAGAAAAAAAAGTTGAAATCATTTCTAGTTAAAAGCTCTCAAAGAGTTTGTCTTACTACCGACACATGGACTTCGCTATAAAATGTGAACTACATGGTCATCACTGCACATTTTATTGATTATGAATGGGTTTTGCATAAGAAGATTTTGAGTTTTTTGTCAAGTTGCTAATCACAAAAGGGGAGACTATTAAGAAGATGATTGAGAGTTGTTTGTTGGAATGGGAGATTGAAAAAAAAATCCATCACCGTTGATAATTCAAGTTCTAATGATGTGGCTATATCTTATGTTAAGAGAAGACTTAAAAATTGGAAATCGGTTGTTTTAGATGGAGAACTATTACACATGAGGTGTTGTGCCCACATTATTAATCTTATTGTGAATGATGGACTAAAAAATATGCATGATTCCATTGCCAGTCTTTGTAATGCTATGAGATATGTTCGATTATCACCTAAGAGAATGGAAAAATTTAAAGCTTGTGTGAAACAAGAAAAAATTCGATGTAAGGCTCTTGTTTATTTAGATTTGGCAACTAGATGGAACTCTACTTATTTAATGCTTAAACATGCAATTAAATTTGAGAAAGCTTCTAGAACTTTAGAGGAGGAGAAAGAGGACTCAGATTTTGTTGATTACTGATAACGGGCAGAAATGCACATTATTACAGCGCAAATTTATTAAACAATGCAGGGTTACGATGATAAAAATATACAATATTGCATCCAAAAGCATTAAGTTCACAATATTGCGATTGTATGCGTCCATCGCATGAAAACAGTTAACTTATGTATTTTTGTGCAGAAAATGCATTGACACAAGGCGGAAAATATGATCCAAAGAAAGCAACGGCCGAGCGCATTAAGAGATTGCGTTAATGCAAGGCTATGCAATCATTTGCACTCATGAATATCTGCTCAAGAAAGTGGCCACATAGAGCCAGCGCATCATGGTGGGTGCATCTAGGTAAAAAGCATAATAAATCATGATGGGACAGAAAGCTGATGACGATTGATTCCGAATTAAGTTGACAAGCTGTTAACGACCTACTGTAGCAAGTACACTCAACTTTTTGGTGACAAATATTCAGCGCATCAGACAAAAAATTAATGCCATCCCATCAGTACAATCATAAGAGAGAAGAAGCCTTTCACCCCGAAACTCTATAAATACCAAAGGCCACTTTCAGTGAAGAGTTCGCCTAGTTCGGCAGTTAGATAATTTTCTATATAGATAGAAGTAACCATGTTCATAGTTTTTCTTTTACTTAGAAGGCGGAAGCGAGGGAAGTGAGATTTTACAGAGGGATCATTCTGGTGAACTTGGAAGAGTGCTGGAAGAGTCGAGATCAAAGAGAGAGCCAACTCCTGCGGAAGCAGGAACATCTTTTGAGCATAATAGAGTTAACAGTGTAAAAGCCGTGGGAAGCAAGGAATTGCTACCAAGCTCTCTATCCTTATCTTCCATTGTCATTTTGTACTTTGAACTGATTTATAGAAATGGAATTTACATCTTTATATCTGTTCACTCTCTGGTTATTACACATGAGTAGCTAAATCTGTCGAATGGGTTGAGAAGTACTTAGCTAGCCTAACTGTGGATCCTTGTTCTATGTGATTATCTTGTATTATGTATGCATCATTCGTCCATTAGAGATACTCAGGAGGGTAGTCTAAGGATAGAATCTAGGCTTGGAAAATTCGGGTTAGAATCTAGGCTCGGGAGGGACAGATTAGAAACCCATAATCAAGAGATATAAGCTTAAGAATAAGCATTGTTTGCTATTAAAGCATCACATGCATCCTAGAGATAGGTTATGATTATATGCGGTCACCTTGTCCTTGTGTGCATCTTGCATCATCGCATAAGAAAGAAGTAGAGACTTAGGAATAAGCTCTATAGATACTATCGCATTCATCGCATGCATCCTAGAATTCGGAGCTACCGCATTTGCATTGGGAAATGATTTGTCGCATGAGTGTAGCATGATCGCATAGTTTGAACACATCCTCGAGAAACGCTAGCTAAAAACCTTCTCAACCCATTCCTCCACATACTCGGTGTATCTGTCGCACAATCAATCTTTTCTCAAATCCGCCGCATACTTTTCATACTTCAAACAACAAACCAACCAAACCATTAATTTATTTGTTATCGCAAAGTGATCTTAAAAATTACTACCGCATATTTTTTTTCTTAGTCCCTAAGTTCGACCCTGGACTTACCAAGAAACTCAGTAGGATTTATACTTGGGTCCTGCTGAGAAAACTTATTTGCACAACGCATTTTCCACCAACGCAATCCTTTACTTCGAGGAAGATGACCATGGAAATAAAAGATTGGGCCCCCAAGTACATCGGATTGGTTGACTGTAGGTGTGTTTATTAAGTTTTTAAAAATATTTTATGAAACCACCACAACGATAAGTTGATCTTCATATGTGACTTCTAATATTGGTTATAAGGAAATTAATAAAATTCAATTTGCTTTAAACAAATGGAGCAACAATACCAACTCTATTCTAAGTATGATGGCTATGAATATGAAGACAAAGTTTGATAAGTATTGGGGTTCGCTTAAAAAAATGAATAAATTGATGTTTGTGGCTATGGTGATTGATCCTTGGTACAAGTTAAAGTACTTGAATTATTGTCTTTCCAATGTTTATGACAGTGATGTGGTTAAGGATATGGTTGAGAGTGTGAAATTATATTTGTATCGTCTATATGACTTTTAGAAATCACATAATACTTCTCCTCGAGATAGTCATAGTACCAATGATTTTCAACAATCAAAGACTGTCACTATAAATGAAGATGATCATGGGATGGATGAAGAAATAGATGATCCATGGATAACTTTTAAGAGATTGAGAGAAGAAGAAAGTTCATTGGAAGTAGAGAATGATTTGACTTCTTATTTATCTGACAAGATTATAGAAGATAAATATGATTTTGAGATATTGTACTGGTGGAAAATGAATGGCTAAAAAATCCCATTTTATAAAAAATTGTTCGAGATGTTTTGGCGGTTCCGATATCTACAGTCGCTTCTGAATCTGCGTTTAGTACGGGAGGGAGGATTCTTGATTCCTTTCGAAGTTCTTTGACTCCAAAAACAGTGGAGGCCTTGATATATACATAAAATTGGATTTGTGGTGGCTCAGTGTAACTAGATCTCCATCCACAGCTTGAAGAGTTAGAGACATGTGAAAATATTGAGTCAGGTAATTAAATGACTTTTTTTTTGTACATATCTAAACTATTTATTGTACATATATAACATGTACTATGCTCAAATAATTAATATATTTAATTTTGCATGATTTGTTTTATAGAGAGTCCATCATCTTCTATCGTTTTTAAATAAGGAATTGGATTTGAAGCATAATGATGATTTTAGTGGTAAGTTTTACTACCATAAGATCAAATATTATTATTACCTATAAATGATCTTCTTGGTTTAATGTATTTGTCATTTTTTTAGGCATTGAGAATGAGAAGTGAAAAGACCAAAGGGCAAAGATGAAGAAGAAAACTCACTCAAGTCATTCATCATGCTTTATGGTGCATTAGTGCTCTTGAATGTTAATATTGAAGTTGGAGCTTTTGAATGTTATTATTGAACTTGGAATTTTATGTAATAGGCCACTAGTTATTATTAAACTTGGACTTTTTATTTCTATTTTAAATGTAGACTTGAATATTTTGAGTAGAGACTTTGAACTTGAACATTTGAATTGAATTATTTGAGGAAGTTTCTTTTGAAGTTTATATTGAATTTATGATGGTTGTATTTTAATGTAAATATTAAAATTTCACATAGATTACAATATTACATGTTTCTTATTATTAAATTTTTATATTGGTAATATATTTAGAATTAGTTCACTTTTGTAAATATGAAGGTTTATTGACTTACAAAAATCAAATTGTTCAATAGAACTAAGAAACGGGAAGCAACGAAAAAGACATTCAAAATTCAAAAAAAAAAAAAAAAAACCGGTGAACCAACCTGACCCAACCCAAAAATTTTGGGTTGGGTTGGGATGGGTTGACCTTTAAAAATGAACCGATAGGGTTCATCATTAGCTAACCCAATTTTTTGGATTGGTTCACAAAATTCTTCCAACCCGGACCATGTACACCCCTAGTACTTCCCCACCCCAAACTTAGAAGTATGCATTGTCTCAATGCAATAACATAAATAAAACAAAGAGAGTGAGCGAAATTGGCCTGATTAGTGAAATGATCCACATGTGTTAGCCCTTCAAACTACTACTTTATTTGAGGATTCTTATAAAATAGAGAGTCAAAATATATAAGATCGAACAACATGAGAACTAAATTAAAACAAAATAAAATAGTAATCAAATAAATAACTAAAAATAATAAAAAAGCAAGTAAGGCTTGGGTTACCTCCCAGAAGCGCTAGATTTAATGTCTCGAGCTAGATGACAATCAAGATTGTATGCCAAGGTACGTAAACAAAATTTCATTGTTTAGGCCTGACAGAGCCCGAAACTTATATCATTAATAAGCTCCAAACTTGGTAAAAAAAATTGTATATACTGAACTACTTTTATTACTACTAGGTTGCCTGGTAAGCGCGATTTGTTTCGTTAAGTTAATGTTCTAACTAGAGCGGTAAATGGGGGGTTTTATATGGAAGAGATATATGCATGAAATTAAACATAAAAAGGTAAATGTAATCTAGAATAGGAGCCTATCTAATTTCTAGAGCAAGAGAGAGTTTCCTATGCAATTTCTTTCATTAAGCATCAATTTACAACTCTTCATTCTTACCGACATACAAGTTAAAATTGAATTGCATTGCGAAACAGGTTCAATTGTTGAGACATGTGATGTGTTGTGAATATGATGAAATAATGGTGTATTTTGTGATGGTGGTGTATATGTTGCACATGCAAGTTTTCCTAGTAAAATCCAAGTATAAATCCTACTAGGTTGCCTAGTAAGCTCAAGGTCGAACGCAAGGACTATGGAGACAATATGCGATGGTAATTTTAGATTCCTTTACAGTGACAAACAAAATAATAAGTTGGTTGGTATGTTTGGTTAAAGTGTAAATCCTATGCAGTGGAATTGAGAAAAGAGTTAATAACAATGAAAGTTACAATGAGTATGCGAGGAACGGGTTAAGAAGGGATTAGCTAACACTTCCTAAGATTGCGTTGAAGTTATGCGATCATGCTACACATATACAACAGCAGGTCATCTCTCAATGCAAATGCTATAGCTCCTAATTTTAGGACGCATGCGATGTGTACGATGATATCTATAAAACTTATGTCTAAGCCTCTATTCTTGTCTATGCGATGATGAATGACACATACATACACAAGGCAGCCACATACTATCATATCCTATTTCTAGGGTGCATGCGATGCATGTTAGCAAATAGATCTTATTTCTAAGTTTCTATCTCTTGCTTATGCAGTTCTAATCTAA
The DNA here is from genome assembly GCF_009727055.1 of Benincasa hispida. Taxonomy (NCBI): domain Eukaryota; kingdom Viridiplantae; phylum Streptophyta; class Magnoliopsida; order Cucurbitales; family Cucurbitaceae; genus Benincasa; species Benincasa hispida. The sequence goes on from NC_052351.1 coordinate 60,924,418, forward strand.
CTTTCTCAAGCCTAGATTCTAACCTAGCTCTCTCAAGTCTAGGTTTTTTCTTTAGACTCTCTCTCAAGTATCTCTAAAGGGTGATGGACATATACATAAGACAAGATGATCACATAATATGAAGATCTTAGGTCATGCTAGCCAAGTGCTTCTCAACTCATTCGGAAGTTTAGTTACTCATGTGTAATGTAAAGAGAGTGAATAGATGTAGAGATGAAAATTCCATTTTATAAATAAAATTAAAATACAGAATGACAATGGAATGTAGGGATAGTGAGCCTGGTAGCAATGTCTTGCTTCCCAAGGCTTTTACACTGTGATTTTATCTACTCTGCCCAAAAGAATGTTCTTACTTTCGCAAGATTCGGCCCTCTCTCCGTTCTCAACGCATCCCGGCACTCTCTCGAGCTAATCAGAAACGATCTTTTGGCGTCTTCTCTCTTCACTCGCCTCCGCCTTCTAGGTATAAAAATTACAAACTACAGCTATCTATTATCTCTATGTATATGGCGAAAGAGTACTCTAGAATTCTAAACTGCTGAACTCTATTAACGAAGGTGGCCTTCGGTATTTATAGAGCTTCAGGGTGAAAAGTTTTTCTCTCAAATGATTGCACTGATGGGATGTCATTAAATCTCTGTCTGATGCAGCCGATTAATTATCACCAAAAAGTTAAGTGTACTTGCTACAGTGCACCGTTAACGGCTTGTCAACTAAATTCGGATTCGACAGTCATCAGCTTTCTGTCCATCATGATTTATTAAGCTTTCACCTTGATGCGCCGTCTCTATGCGACCACCTTCTTGAGCAGATCTTCGCGAACGCATACGGTCGCATAGCTTTGCAGTCGCAATCTTCTAATGCGCTCGGACGTTGAATTCTTTGGATCGCAATTCTGCCTTGCACCAACACATTTTTCTGCATAAAATATGTAAATTAGCTGCTTTAATGCAATGGTCGTATGTGATCGCAATGTTCTTAACTTAATGCTTTTGGACACGATTTTACATATTTTTACCATCGCAATCCTACATTGTGTTTATATCTTTGCATTGTAATAACGTGCATTTCTGCCCTTTATCAACATGCTACAAGCTGGAAAAGTCATATCTTATAACATGATTTATTTGAAAAGATTAAACTAGGGCATACATGAGTTTGGTCAGAAAAAGTCTAGACTTCACACATGCGATACTAATTTGCGCAACTAAATCAATCAATATATACATAGATTATGACGATTTTCCAAACAAGAATTTCAATAATCTAATTTTGTCAGATAAATTTATAAAAATTCCATTAAGATTTAATCAATTCATCCCAAAGAGTTCACAACAATTCAGTTAAATTAATTAAAAAATCTTCAAGAAAATAAACATAGGGCTCTTGCTCAAAAGAAATTAGATAGGAGTTACCTCTTAATTCATAGACAAAGCCGAGATACACGTCCGATCCATCGATTATAACCCAAAACAAAAAGAAAAACTAACCTAAAGATATTAAAATCTGAAGGGAAAGGAAGAAGATTGAAGTTTTACATCGGCCTCCATCAGTTCAGCCTCCAAAATTCAGCATATTTTAACCTAAAGATGAAGGGAGGTATTTATAGAAAATTGAGGCAATGTCACAATGCTAGAACTAGCGTTGCAACGCTGAAGCAATCAATCAGGAGCATCAGGCTAAGAAGTCCAACGTTGCCCCTGACGCTCACTTGCACACACGCTTGTCTCTCTGTTCGTCAATGTTCGTAGTGTTGCAACGCTAATATAGGGAGTGTTGTAATGCTACCTATTTTGTCGGACAACGTTGGGTTGGAGCATTGCATGGTGTTACAACTGTGGCAATGTTCTAACTTCGGATTGCGATGCTCAGAGCAGTGTTGCTAGGCTTCCTTACATCACGATCTACTTCCTCCAAGCGTTGTACGAGCGTCAGACCTAGGCAAATTATGAGCGTTGTGACACTCTGGTAGGGGCATTTTGGTCTTTTCAACTTTTTTAAAGCTCGGATGCTCAAATCAGGTCCAAATTACTTCAAATTAACCCCGATTGGCTCCAATCGCCAATTCTACCTCTTGGTTGCTCGATACCTACAAAATAGAAAAATAAACACATAAAATTCAATAACGAACTCAAATTAAGCTAGAAATAATAGCTCTTTTTTAGAGCTATCAAGCAACCCAACTTAATTCTTGCTCATCCCAAGCAAGGTAGAAGCACACAATCAAATAGAATATAAAATAATTAAAGATATGCTAGCTTAATTCGCAAGGTTGTTACTCTGGTCTAGATAATCAATTTGAATGAAATTCGTAATCAAGAACGAAATTCAATTATGATCAATCAATGAAGCATAAGTTTAAGAATGGTTCTTAATTTATTCATGCATGAGTGAGCCTAGAGGTTTGCTAGTTAAGCTTGCACAACACAGAAAAGTTTTAAAAGGTCCTCATCCCATTTTCCCCTACTCGGGTTCGGTTATCAACCTCAGACATACTACACTTTAAAAGAGAGGGCAACACTAAGACAAGGGTGCCTAAACTCACATACACAAAACATAAAGGGCATTTATTTTACCTAGAGAGCCAACTTTCACACTCCACCGGCGGGAATCTAACATTCTTTTCTCGTGGGCCCTAACTAGTCTCAGCGGAGGTAACTCTTTTAACCTCTATCTATACACACACACACTATTTTTTTTTTTTACAGGCATACCAACTTATGCCTCATTTTTCTAATGCTTTTTTTCTATTTTTTTTTTTTTTTTAGAATTGCAACTAACTTTCTTTTCTTTATTATTATTTTTTCTCTTTTTTTATTCACAGTAGGTCCTGTTTTATCCACTTTGTCTAGTTTTGTTCTAAAACAAGCATAGTTACTCCTAAGTCAAAGGTGGACCTTTCGGGGTGACAATAGAAATACAAACCAGATAACCCAATTCTAAGCACACAAGACTTTAATTTCACAAAACAATGACTTAAAGATGCATGAAAGATAGGAAATTTTTTTAAAATTAGACTAAAATCATGATCATGTTGTCCTGACGTTCTTTCATGCAAATTTCATTACAGGAAGAGTGCGTCATAAACTATCATGATAACAACAAAGCAAATAGCAAGCAAGGCAACAATGCACACAAGCATTGTCCGAGCACAGTGCTTAAGGACCCCAAGCTAATAAAATCTATCTGACAGGTACCCCACCCCCAACTTAAAATAATACATTGTCAACAATGTATCTCAAGTAAAGCTCAAAAAAGAAAAAGTTCAAGGGAGCAGAAAATCTCCCCTTAAAATATTGTCGCACACGGGATGGTGGTGGTCAGGCTCGCCTCTCGAAAAGATGCTTCTCTCCTCTAGGTCATCCCTACAAAATAAAAAATAAAAAAAAAGCTAATATAGAAAAAAAGAAAGAAAGCAGTAAATTTTTCACTTGACTCCCTCCAGGAAGGGTAAATTTTTAACATCAATTGTTCGACGTGACCTGTCCCCTGTCAAGGCATAAAGAAATTTTCCTATTTCTCTGGTTCCATCTTGGATGAGATGATATACCCCGGTAAGGCTATAAGAGTTTCCATCTTTTAAAAAGAACAAGATAGGTCGAATTTGGGATTTTTGAATTTTATAAAAGAAAATAAAATGAAAGACTTTGGGACTGACTCAACTAAAAATAAAGACTCTGACTCGACTGAATCACGAGGTAAACGTGAGAAAAATTAAAAAATAAGAGGAATACCAGTATAAAGAACCGGACGAGGCTTGGGATCCTTTGACTCTTTTATCGGAGATTCTTCCAAATAAAGCCCATACTCATACTTAACCTCACAAACTTATTCTTGGCATGGCAGAGGATGAACATCGTCATCTGAATAGGTCCATGCGTATTCCCTAACAAGGTCGGCCTCAGTGCCACAAACGTAGGACGACTCTAATTGATTTTCTGCACACTCAGAAAAATCATTATATGCTTATACATTAAGTAATCCAACGTCTTAACTTGGCCAGGTATTCGAAGAAGCAGCTGCTCTGCAAAATCATCAATGCAAATACTTCCACTACTCCACTCGGCAACCTCAGAAGATGGTGATTCCCAAGACTTCTCCAATTTTCAAACCGATTCAGTGACCTGAGCGATGTGGTCACTCAGACTCTGAAGCCCATCTCTAACCTCATGTTCGAAATAAAGGTCATCCTGTTGGAAACTGATGGGTTCTTGAATCGTAGGGGCACTCCTACACAAACTCACCAGAGCAATTAGGAAGGTCTCCTATATCCTTTAAATAAATACCAAGGTTGACAAACAGATACGACATCGAAAATGGCATTTGGCTAGGCAACTCCCAAGGAGAATAGTATTCGCGCTTAGGGCCACGCAAATTCTATATCAGTATCTAAGCCAAAACTTGAACAATAGAGGTTAGTTCGGATATTTGATTTCTAAGCTCACGAATCTCCCTTACCTCTTGTGTTTCCCATTTTTCCGTATATCTTGCTTGAAGTGCATAAATGTTCATATTTTTTGCCATAGAAAAAAAGTAGACACAAAAAGAAAAAATATTTTTGGGTTTTAAAAGTTTACAGCCAATTTTAACAAAAAGATATTAATTGTCGTTCATCCTTGACAACAGTGCCATTTTTGACATAGCTCGAAACTTACGTCGTTAATAAGCTTCAAACTTGGTCAAAAGAAAATTTGTATACACTGAACTACTCCTATTACTACTTTAACGTAGTGACAGTGGTAAATCCAAGTCGATCCGTAGGGAAGTGCGATTTGTTTCATTAAGTTAATATTCTAACTCGAGCGGTAAATGAGGGATTTTATGTAGAAGAGATGCATGCGAGAAATTAAAAATAAGAATAGGAGTTTATCTAATTTCTAGAGCAAGAGAGAGTTTTCTATGCAATTTCACTAAATCTATCAACCTCTCAATCTATTAGAAAATCTAATAGCCCAATTAGCCAAATTCGACATTAAACCAAATTAGGCCTAATTCAATTTATAACTCTTCCTTCTTAGCAACATACAAGTTAAAATTGAATTGCATTGCGAAACGGGTTCACTTGTTGAGACATGCTACAAGCTGGAAAAGTCATATCTTATAACATGATTTATTTGGAAAGATTAAATCAGGGCATACATGAATTTGGTCAGAAAAAGTCTAAACTTTACACATGCGATCCTAATTTGCGCAACTAAATCAATCAATATATGTATAGGCTATGACGATTTTGCAAACAAGAATTTCAATAAACTAATATGTCAGATCAATTTATAAAAATTCCATTAAGATTCAATAAAATCATCCCAAAGAGTTCACAATAATTCAATTAAATTAATTAGAAAATCTTCAAGAAAATAAACATAGGGCTCTTGCTCAAAAGAAATTAGATAGGAGTTACCTCTTAATTCATAGACAAATCCGAGATACACATCCGATCCATCGATTACAACCCAAAACAAAAAGAAAAACTAACCTAAAGATACAAAAATCTGAAGGAAAGGAAGAAGGTTGAAGTTTTACTTCGGCCTCCATCAATTCATCCTCCAAAATTCAGCATATTTTAACCTAAAGATGAAGGGAGGTATTTATAGAAAATCGAGGCAACGTCACAATGCTAGAACTAGCGTTACAACGCTAAGCAATCGATCAGGAGCATCAAGCTAAGAAATCCAATACTGCCCTTGACGATCACTTACACACATGCTTGGCTCTCCATCCGTCAAAGTTCGTAGCGTTGCAATGCTACCTATTCTATCATACAGCGTTGGGTTGGAGCGTTGTGTGGCGTTGCAATAGTGGCAATGTTCTAACTCTGGAGCGTTGAAACGCTCGGGGTAGCATTGTAAGGCTCCCCTGCATCATGATCTATTGCCTCCAAGCATTGCACGAGCGTCAAACCTAGGAAAATTACGAGCATTGTGACACTTCGCTAGGGGCATTTTGGGCTTTTCAACTCTTTTAAAGCTCGGATGCTCAAATCAGCTCCAAATTACTTCGGATTAACCCCGATTGGCTTCAAATTGCCAATTCACCTCTTGGGTGCTCGATACCTACAAAATAGGAAAATAAACACATAAAATCCAATAACGAGCCCGAATTAAGCTAGGAATAATAGCTCTTTTTGAGAGCTATCAAGCACCTTCTTACTCGAATCAATATAACCTACAAAGTCTTGTAGGCTCACTCTCTTCTCCTAGATAACTAAAACCAGAAAAATATTTTTGGCAAATAAAAAGATGAAGAATCTGACTCATAGTTACAAAGTTAATGAGAATGGAGTAGAGAAAGATCCTAAATAGAAGGATTCTCAAGAGGTGGAACAATAGGCTTTTCAGCCTCAACCTTAATCATATGAACTTCCTCATTTAACTTAAGCACAGTTTCTCTCTCAATCTCACAAACTTGCTCTTGGTGTGACTCCAATTCCTCTAACTTAAGCATAATTCCTCTCTACCTTAGTGGCATTGGAAAAACTATCCTCATGCAAAGCTCTAATTGTATCAACTCAGATTAAGTTGATCTTCTATAGGTTTAAGAGCAACCTCATTCTCTACCACTTGAACCTCTATCCTATCCAACCTCTCCATCTCAAACATATAAAACCTCCCTATTTTGGACTCTAGGATATATTTTTTTTAAATCGTCCACTAGGGAAGGTTTCTCCTCTACTTGGATTGGAGTAACATAGTAACTTTTGTGATCATAAGAAGGGTAACTTATAGGATAAGGATATGGGTTGAAAGGCATTGGTAGTGGTGTTGTTCTTGGACCTAAGTTGGAATGAAAAACCCCATAAGACCACCCAAATTATAATAAGACATAGTATGCAAACACCACAAAGAATCAACCAAGAGAAGACGTAAAATAAAATAAAACTAAGATACACCCATAAACTAAAATCAATCAAATCTCATAAATATTGATAAAAATCATAACACAATTCCTCAACAACTGCATCAAAAACTTGATACGCTCAAGCGCATGCGTCGAGTAATAATATAGTAACCAGTCAAGAGACTTAGTATAGTCCTCTAGAAAATTAGTTTTTCAATTCTTTTAGCTACTCTAGATTCTTCTAAGGGACCAAACTGTGATGAAAATTAAACTAATCTAATCCTAGAAAGTAAATAAAAGATAACAATGAGGCAAAGTCAAGGAAAGACACATCCTTGGATAATGACTTTGTTAATGGATTGACTAAATTAATTGTTTTAAACTTAGATTAATTTTATGCTAACTATAGATCTAAAAGTCTTTATCCGGGTATTTTCTATCGAGCTCAATACTTTCTAATACCTAACCATTAATTAATTTTCATACAATTAATTAATTAGGTACAATATTCAGTTCCTTCATTATCAGTCTCTATTAATCTCTTATCACTTTCGTGTATGATTGATTAACAGTCTAACATGCTAGATCTATCATAATAACCTCTCTCTCAAGCAAGACATTAAGTATAAAAAAAATAAAAATAATAAGCAATGGCCAATTGTTCAAAAGCCTTAAGTAAGCATATGCTAAAATAGTTTATGCATAATTAATTGTACAAACATTTTATTTATCTTATAAAATAATTGGTATTTTATTTGACATTTAGTTGCATTAACCAAAAAACCAATAAACTAAGACCCAAGATTATATGTTGTAGTTTAAACATGTATGTGGAGACATACATGTGGATCATGTTTAAGTGATAACCAGAATAGTTTGTAGTAGATGGAAAAGGCTTGGTACCTTATCTTAGTGACACTATGGATATAACCCATTTTCTAGTTGTTACAATTGTCGTAAAGTGTTATAAATGATCTGATCCTAATCATTCATGTGAGGACATGTGAGCTGAGGTAACCTATACAAGAGTTTTTATAAGACCAGACCATGAAATGAATAGTCTCTCTTTATAACACCGTTACTAGAAAAGACTTACACTACACTAGGATTACCATAGGTGACTTGACCTAAATTCTGAGTGAGGTACGAACTCTTGCCTATGAAAGTGGTCCTTTGATTTGTATGGGTGAGAGTGGTCAGATTCGTCGACTCAATAAGCCTACCATTTTGGGGACTTGCCTAATTGGGGAGCTAAGAACACAACTACACAAGAAGGAATTCCCTCCATCCCTATTGTTGGGGTAAGTAGATAAATTGCTCCCTTATGGGTTGATTCCAAGACTTGAACAATGTGGCATCATACCCTCTCCTAGCCTGAGAGGAGTTTGGTTAGTTGGACTATAACTAATTGTTCATTAGAGAGATCAGTTGTACTTAAGAGTTAGATATAACTATAGGGGTAAAATGGAAATTTTGACTGAGCTGTACTTACGAGCAATTTATGAAGGTTCAACGCACTGTTGATTGGTTATATCTAATGGAGATAGAAATATATCTATAGTGCAAAGAGTATAGTTGTCAGTCTTTAGTGAAGTGACTAGTAGTTAATGAAGGTTGATTAATTTAATTAAAGAGTTTAATTAATTCATCAAGTATCATTGGAGCTTCAACCTATAGGTCCATAAGGTCTCTTTGTTAGTTTAATAAGAATTAATGAGAATCAAACTAATTTTGGATCAATTTGAATTGTTCAAGTTAATTGAAGTGAAGTAATTATATAATATTTAATTAAGATAATGTATATAATACATTATAATATAAAGTTTTAATGAGAGAAATAAATATTGAATATGATTCAAACATTAATTATGTGAATAAGATTCATATAAAAACTATAGATAAAATTAATATGAATATGATTCATATTAATACTTAGGTTAAATGAGAGAATAACAAACTATGGGTTATATTATATGTTGTATAATATAAACCATAGGTTATGTGTTATATGTGATATAACATATAGTTTAATATGATATATATATATATTAAATTAAAATTCTTTTTTTTAATTTTTAGAAAAATAAAATGAGAAGGGTGTTATTTAATAACTTCCCTCAACTCCTATTTTTCACCTTTCTACATGCAACACAGGATAAAGGAGTTAAGTTGTTTTATCTTCTTCCTGTAGGACTGTGAGATCCAATGCGAAAGTGAGGATGGTCCCAATTTACAATTGTATAGAATATTGACAATTCAGAGATCAACGTTATGCAATTTAACAAAAAATATACAGTATGCTTAATCACAATGCAATGAAGAGAAAATAGGGTATAGATTTACTAACCCTCGAAGTCACAAATCTTCACATATTCCCTTCTAATTGGTCACGAACACTTCAATCTCCTTGGAACGCAAATTCCAAAATACAACAACACCTAAGAGAAACGGTGAACACCACCACAAAAGAATCTTCTATATTCTCCTTAGGGGTTGAGAATCACATGTGTGTGGGGCTTTGTGATCTTAATTTTTTGGAGTGAGGGAGAAGAAAGAATTTTTTTAGAGAGTTTTTTCTAAAAATCGTTCATGGGCGAGACTTTAGAATCACAGACTCTCTGTGGCTTTGGGAGGTGGATAATCTATCATAACCTTCCAGTCTCCCGCGTTTTCTGAAGAGAGAAATAAGGGAGGAAGTTATAACTCCTTTCTCCATTAAATTCAAAAAGTAATTTAATAAATTATTTAATATATGTATAATAACCAACTTATGATATGGTATACATTAAACTATATTTTATATTGAATATAACACATAATCTACAGTTTTTATATTGTATTAAATACAATATAACCTATAGTTTGAATTCTCTCAATAATTTACAGTATTTAATATAAATCAAACTTATATTAAATTTATTATATTAATCTAATCCATATAATTAATATCTGAATCATATTCAAATATTTATTTCCTCTTAAAATAAACTTTATATAATAATATATCAAATACATTATACTAACTATATCATATATAATTAAATTAAATTCATTATATCATATATAATTAATTCCCTCAATTAATTTGAACAATTTAAATTAATCCAAAATTAAATTGATTCTCAATTATCTCAGTTGAGCTACAGAGGAGAGCTTATAGACCTATAGTTTGAAGCTCCATTGGTACTTGATAAATTAATTAAACCCCTTTAATTAAATTAATCAACTTTCATTAACTGTCGGTCACTCCACTAAAGACCGACAACTGCACTCATCGCACTACAGATATATTGTTGTGTCTATTGGACATAATTAGTCAATAGAGCGATGACCCTTCACAAATTGCTCATTAGTACAATTGGGCCAAAATTATCGTTTTTCCCATGTAGTTACATCTAACTTCTTAAGTACCATTGATCCCTCTAATGAACAATAAATCATAGTCCACCTATGACCAAACCCCTCTCGGGCCAAGAGAGAAAGTGGCGCCACATTGTTCAAGCCCCAGAATCAGCCCTTAAGGCAGTAATTTATCTACTTACCTTAGAAGGAGTGAATTTTGTCTTGTGTAGTTGTGTTCCTAGGTCTCTCATTAGATGAATTCTTAAAATGATAGGTGTATTGAGTTGGTGAATTGGCTACTCTCACCCATGGAAATCAAAGGACCGCCTTCATAGGCAAGAGTTCACAACTCACTCAGGATTCAAGTCATTTCACCTTATGGTCATCCTGGTGAAATATAAGTCTCTACTATTAACGGCGTTATATAATGAGACTATTCATTTCATGGTCTGATCTTATACAAACCCTTTTGTATAGAACACCCCTGCTCATATGTTTCTACATGAATGATCAATATCATATCATTTATAAAACTTTACAACAATTGTAACATCTACAAAATGGGTCGTATTCATAGTGTCACCGGGATAAGGTACCTAGCCTTATCCATCTATTACAGACTGTTCAAGTTATCACTTAAACACAATCCACCTATATGTCTCTACATACATGTTTAAGCTACAGAAGATAACCTTGGATGTTTGTTTCTTGGTTTTGTGGGTTAATGCTACTAAATGTCGAATAAAATACCTTTGATTTGATTAAATAAATAAACCGTTCATACAATACAATTACAAACTATAAGAGCCATGAGATTTAGGGCATCAATCCCAACAATCTCCTACTTGTCCTAAAGCTAATAGGGTGTACATTATAAAAGTCATACGATACAAAAGTACACAAAAGAAGGAACTAGGGCATAATACACACCCAGTACAAAATCTCCCACTTGCCCTAGACTAGATATGGCAGTCCCATAGACCTATACCCTACAGGTGAACCTTAAACACCTTAGGCTCTAGGGCCTTTGTAAATGGATCAGCAACGTTGTACGCTATCTGCGTAATGATCATGTCCTCTCGATGCACAATCTCTCGAATAAGATGATACTTTCGCTCTATGTGTTTCCTGCGTTTGTGACTCATAGGCTCTCGAGAATTAGCCACAACACCACTATTATTACACTAAAGGGTATGGATGAGCTTTGACATGTCTAGAATCACTTTTAGATCAATCAGGAATTTTCTTGAGCCACATAACCTCTTTGGCAACTTCACAAGCTACTACGTATTCAACCTCCACAATGGAGGCAAAAATGCTCTCCTGCTTGGTGCTTCTTCAGACTACAGCCCCTCCGATAAGAGTGAACATTGATCCTAAAGTAGATTTCTAAGAATCATTATCAATCTAAAAATCAGAGCCCGTGTATCCTATAAGGATCAAATCCTTATAACCATACACGTGTTGGATTTTATGTCCTAAAACTTGTAGTTTATAAACAATAAACTTATTTTAAAACTCAATAAAGTTATTATTGAAGTTTGATTCAATAAAGTTGTTATTGAATTTATAAATTGCTTATTTTGTTTTAGAAATAAATCCAATAAACTAAAAGATCCATGACTATTATATGAGTACTTGAACTTTATGTGGAGACATAAAAGTAGATCAAGTTTGAATAGATAGTCAAAATAATCTATAGTATATGAATAAGGTTTGGTGCCTTATTCTGGTAAGACTATTGGATGTGACCCACTCTGAAGTTGTCACAAGGAGTTGTAAAGTGCTACAAACGAAGTGATCCTGATTCGTTCATGTGGTGACATGAGGAATGGAGGCATCCTGTGCAATGAGTTTACATAAGATCAGACCAAGAAATAAGTCACTTTTATTTATAACGTTGTTTACTATTTAAGACTGACTATTTCATAGCGATGACCTAAGTAACTTAACCTTAATCCTGAGCTAACTATGAACTCTTGTTTATTCAGGATTATCTTTAGATTTACATAGGTGCGGGTTGGCTCAACAGTGTCGGCTCAATCCTCCCATTTCAGGGGTAAGACCGGGTAGATAGCTGGGGACATAGGGTGTAAGATGGAAATCACCTCCTACTTGATAGCTGGGGACACAGAAATGTTCAAATTGAGTTTAGGGTTTGAATTTAAAATTTTTTTATAATTATATTTGATATAATTAATTAGCGTTTAATCTATCGGAATTAAACGAAATTGAAGAGTTTATAATATTTAAATATTGATTTAAATATTAACAACATGAATAGAATTCATGTTTAAAATTAGGTGTATGATTAATTTAATATTTGATATTACAATTTTATTTAATTAACTAAATATGTTTACTTTATTAAAATCAAATTAATTTTCAATTTTGATTCAATTTGAGAAACTAGATTTTGAAATTTTGAATTTAGTTATTTTTAATTCATTAAATTAGATTTTAGTTAATTTTGGAATTAATTAAAATTATAAATTAAATTGAAAATTATGTTGATAGTAGAGAAATTCAATCTACTATCAAGTAGGAGGTGTTTCTCCTTAATCAACACACCTAGCTCATTAATTTTAGGCAATTGAAGTGTCAATGGGACTGCACTTCAGTGCTTGCATAAAGAGGAAGGATAAAACTCTCTAAATTTGGGAGATGGGTTTTCTTGATGCTGCTGAAAATAACTGTCTGCAAAAAAAAATTCCCTCTAAAAAAACCCACACCAAAACCTTCACAAATTCAGTTCAATTGCGAGTTCCACCATTCAAATTCAAGACTAAGAATAGTAGAGAATATCTCTTGGTGGTCGATGACTTCAATTGGAGAAGATTGCAGCTCAAATTCATGTTTGAAGAGGATCTTCAAAGGTATGTGTTGAAACCCACTTAATACCCTATGAACATGCTTATTTCGATGTCAAAATTGAGGAATTAAAATACTTAATGATACTATTTTCTTCCGCTACATGTTTCTGTAAACAAATAATTCGTATCAGAGCATCATTTAAGCATTCAATTCAAGTTAATTTTGGCTTGGTGGGTGTTTTTCATAAGTTGTATGAAAATGGTGAACTGATATGGTTTTTCTGAGTTTTGGCATTGAATTTTCTTCAATTATGTTGTAATTCTTGTAATTGGCTCTTGATTGATGGGCCTTAATGTGTGATTAAGTGTCTGTAATTTGATTGGATTCATTAAAGTTGAATTTAGGTTGTAATTAAAGAAAGAAGTGAAGAAGGTCGAGCAGCAGAAATTCGTTTTTTTAGCTACTGTCCTGTTCTTCATACTCGATGTTCGGTGGCATTTGCTCGATGCCATACTCGATGCTTTATGGCATACTTGATACTTGATGACATATATTTGATGGTACTCGATTACTCATTTACTCGATGCTCGATAGTACTCGATGGAATTTACTCGATGGTACTCAATGGCATTAAGCTCGATTCAGTCCATTTTTTAGTACTGAAGGTCCGGTTTAAGAAGTTCAGACTCAGTTCGGGATGGTTCTAGCGATCCAGATGTTTTTGGAGCCAGATTTTGTTGTTTTATGTAATATTTAGACCTTTGTTTGCTTGAAAATGCCAAAACTAAAACCATATCAGTTTGTGTTTAAATATGTATGCATGTGATGTATGTTATAATTAAATTAATCTTATATGTGCATATCGTATGTCATGTAGATTTAAAATCCTACCATAGAAAGCATGTTACATGCATTGGAAGTATGTTATAAGATGTTATAATATATAGTATGCATGTTTAAGCTTTCAATTTTTTTAATATAAGTGTTATATTAAATCATGATATATTTGATGTATGTTATGGATTTAAAAGCATGTCTAAAGTTTTATAAGTTGTTATAAAATTGGGTTAGACACTAAAATCCATAACAAAGATAAGTTGCATGCTCACGTAGGTTAACCACTTGTTTTAATAGTTAAAATAGGTCATTTTCTTATAAAACTTGGGTAACAAACTCAACCGGTATATAATCTTGTCTAAGGCTAGGGGTATTTAAGTTGACGGTCTACGAAACACCTCCTACTTGGGGATTATGGTCGAATAATTGAGCGTTGTTAACTAGTTTTATGAGCAATACGTGAGCGATGTGAGGTTTTAAAACTGGTTTATCACCTAGACATCGTAGGTTAAAATCCAAATATAAACTTTATACTTGGATAAAATCATATAAAACTTAGGTTGTTTAAAATTAGTCGTAATATACCTAAGTAAAAGAATACCCAAATCTTAGAACACTTCAGTGGGAGTTTAATAGCATATATGATATGTCATTAGAACACTTCAGTGGAAATGTAATAATGCATATGATATGTTATTAGAAAGCTTCAGTAAGAGATTAATAACATATACAATATGTTTTTTTTAGCTCTCGCATCCCTAAGAGTTCACTATCAAGATTCATGTTTTGCTTTGTGTCACCCTGGGAGTGACCTCCATTCGGAAAGTCTTTACATAAATCGAGATTGTAGTGAATAGGGGAAGTTGTTCACAGTAAAATCAAACGTGATGTTTTGATTTTAATTCTCACGTTCTAAGAGATTCACACCGTGAGATTCATGTGACACTTCGTGTCACCCTGGGAGTGACCTCCATTCGAAAAGTGTTTGCATGAGTCAATATCAAGGTTAATGAAGAGAAGTTGTTACAATGTAAAATCAAATATACGATATATTAATTTCAACTCTCACGTCCCTAGAAAGTTCACATCATGAGATTCATACGACGATTCGTGTCACCTTAGGAGTGATCTCCATTCGGAAAGTATTTGTATAGGTCAAGATCAAGGTGAATGGGGAAAGTAGTTTATAGTAAATGGGTGAAGGATATATGTTAACACATCCTGTGATCTCTTCCATTGGTTTGAGCCATGATATTCCTATGTTGCACCTACTGTCATTTTTAGGCGGCATTAACTAGTCGTTAACCGCGGTGATTCCTTCGGAGGGTTGTAACATAGGACTCGGAACAACTTAAGCTTCAGAAATGAATAGGGTCTTATAGTTCCGTCTTGAACATTGTCTTCAAATTTAAGGGCATGTTCATACGGTTCTATAAGATCTGAAAATGGCAGGACACACTTACAAGAGTTGCTAATCATTAGTAAGTTCTTGACCGAAGGCGGTAGCTAAATGACTATCGAAATATGAGTTATTCTAGAGATAGTATTTAGTCAAAATATCTTTCTTTAGTGAAGGAATATTTGTCTACCCCTTGGTAGCACTTATTTTGACTCACTATAGTATCTTTGCAAAAAAATAATGAAATTTGGGTACATTATTACTTTGCTAAAATTTAATTGGATTTAGAAGCAATTCACTAATTAAAACCATGTTGAATTCTTCAAATTTACTTGCTTCTGACACTTTTAAGTAGTAAATCAACATGGAAATCAAATATACTAATAGTTGATGATTTAGACTATGTTTTAATAGAGGAATGTCCTCTGTCTTGCTACTTACCAGAAAACACAACAAAGTAAATATGACTTACTTGTCATTGAGACGTGCTTGGTGGAAAATGATAAGTTAAACTGGATAATGGATTCAAGAGCTGCTAATCATATCTGTATTTTTACTCAGGAAACTAGTTCTTGGAGACAACTTACAGGAAGGGAAGCAACCTTTAAAGTAGGGATCAAAGAGGTTGTTTCAGCTAAAGTTGTGGGAGATATAAAGTTATTTATTGGAGATAGACACATTTTACTTGAAATTGTTTATTACATTCCTTTTATGAAAAGGAATTTAATTTCTATCTCATGTTTGCTAGAATAAAATTACAAAATTTCTTTTGAATATAATGAAATGTTCATTATCTCAAAAGGTAATATAGTATGTTCTGCAAATCTAGAAAATAACTTGTAAATGTTAAAATTGATTGAGGTAAAAGCCATTTTGAACATAGAGATGTTTAAAATAGCTAAGACACAAAATAAGAAAAGGAAAGTTTCTCCAAATCTCTATCTTTGGCACTTGAGACTTGGTTACATAAATCTCAACAACATTGAGAGATTGGTGAAGAATGGTCATTTAAATCAGTTAGAAGATAGTTTATTATTGACGTGTGAATCTTGTCTTGAGGGTAAAATGATTAAAAGATATTTTTCCAAAAAAGGTCTTAGAACCAAAGAACCCTTGCAACAAGTACATTCGGACTTTTGTGGTTCGATGACTGTTAAAGCTAGAGGAGGGTATGAATATTTCATCAGCTTCATCGATGACTATTCAAGATATGGGCATATATACCTAATGCATCATAAGTTCGAAACAATTGAAATGTTCAAGAAATATAAGGCCGAGATTGAGAACCAATTAGGTAAAAAGCTTAAAACACTTCGATCAGATCGAGATGGTGAGTATATGGACTTGAAATTCCATCATTATTTGATAGAACACGAAATCCAGTCATAACTCACAGCACCTAGCACACCTCAACAAAATGGTGTGGCAGAAAGGAGAAATAGAACCTTGTTAAACATGATTCGTTCTATGATGAGTTATACCCAATTGCCAAATTTTTTTTGGGAACACGTAGTTGAGACTGTAGTGTATATATTGAACATGGTTCCCTCAAAAAGTGTTTTTGAAACACCTTACGAGCTATGGAGAGGACGTAAAGGTAGTTTATGTCATTTCAGAATCTGGGAATGCCCAGCACATGTGTTAGTGCAAAATTCTAAGAAGTTGGAATGTCGTTCAAAGGTATGCCTGTTTATAGGCTATCCCAAAGACTCAAAAGGTGGTTATTTTTATGATCTTCAAGAAGATAAAGTATTTGTGTTGACAAATGCAACATTCCTGGAGGAAGACCACATTAAAAATCATCAACTTCATATTAAGCTAGTATTACGTGAGATAACCAAAGAAACTACAGATAGATCAACAAGAGTTGTTATGCAGCAGCCTGACTGGTACATGGGTTTAATTGAAACTCAGGTCATCATACCTGATGATGGCTTAGAGGATTCATTGACTTTTAAACAAGCAATGGTTGATGTGGATAAAGTAGAATTTCTGGTTCAATATATTGACGATTTTCTACTCATTGGGAATGAACTAGAATTTCTGGCTAACATTAAGACATGGCTAGCCACGCAATTCCAAATGAAGGATTTGGGAGAAGCACAGTATGTTCTTGGGATCCGAATCGTTCGGAACCGTAAGAACACAACAATAGGCTTGTTTCAGGCATCTTATATAGATAAAATGTTGCCTCGATATAAAATCCAAGATTCCAGGCATGAAATTCATCTGTCTTAGGAACAGTGTCCTAAGACACCTCAAGAGGTTGAGGTTATGAGACGAATTCCATATGCATTAGCAGTCGAGAGTTTAATGTATACCATATTGTGTACTCGTCCCGACATATGCTATGTAGTTGGAATTGTCATCAAATATCAATCCAATCATGGATATGATCATTGGACAACCGTTAAAAATATCCTCAAGTATCTTTTGAGAATGAGGGACTATATTGTAACGACCCAGATTTGTACGCATACAGGAAATTAAATATCAAATAATAAGCAGAACGAAATTTTATTTAAAGGGGTGGAAATTTAGAAAAAATTAATAATAATAATAATAATAAATAAATAAATTGGAAATTGGAAATTTATTCATTATCCAAAAGATAATGAATAAGGGAGCGAGCGGGAGCGAGAAACTGGGAGAGAGCGAGAGCCACACCAGCGAGAAAACTGGAGAAAACGAGATTCTGAGAAGGGAGCTGCGCGATCGAAGGAAGAATTGGAGAGCAAGAAACCCAGCGAGCGATGCTAGCGAGATTGAGGCTGGCGAGAGTAGAAAGACTGAGATCCCTGGAGAGAGCGAGATTGAAGGAAAATTGGAGAGAGCGAGAATTGTAGCAAGGAAGTTGGAGAGAGCGAGAGTAAATAGAGCTATTCTTAGCGAGACAGTAGGAAAGAGTAGGAGCGGGAGCGAGCGCGGGAGCGGGAGTGGGAGCGAGAGCGGGAGCGGGAGCGAGAGCGAGAGCGAGACGGAAGAGAAAATTTGAGAGCGAGAGTGGAGAGAGCAGGATTTCCAGCAAGAAAGCTCCAGAGTAAATTCCTAGCGAGAAAACAGGACAGAGCGAGATTTTAAGAACAGAGTGAGCAAGATTTGGACAGAAGCGCGAATTATGCGTTGAATTTGGCCACGATCTTATAGATTATACATGGAAAAACCCTAAAATTGAATACAAACAAAGAATGATGATGTAAGGGCAAACGTTAGCCAAAATTAGGTGTCTTATTGAGAGGAATCCATAAACCATAAGTAATTTTAAAGAAGCCACCTGTACGATGAATTTGTCACACTGAGAAGAGCTAAAACTACTATAAATAGGACCCTTTGCCGAAGATTTAACTCCATTCTTCAAACAAAATCTCAGTAACATAGTATCGTGTGAAAAGTAAGTGTGAGTGAGGAAGTTTCTGTGAAGATTAAAGAGAAAAGCTCGGGTAAAGTGCTGCCCAAATTTCTTCTTTTTGATTTAAAAAGGGAAAACTCTGCTGATAAAATCATAAAGAATAATAAGGAATAATTAGATTACAGTCAAGGTAAGTAATTTATCTCACCCTCTCTTTAAATGTTCTATGGTAGTGTACCTTTATTATATTGCATGGTTATGTTAATTGTTATATTGCATTACATGTTTAGAACATGTTTCTCTACAAGGGACCCATGCATTATGTTTGTTCACGATTACGTTAAAACCAAGTTTTAATTAGGTGTAAGTTATGCGTCCAGTCTAACCTTATGGTTATGCTAATGGTTGATGTTGGATGCGACTCTGGCCACTGACTGCATGACCCGCTAATCATCAGATGGGTAGTTTCCACTTAAGTCCTCAACTTCTTATCATGGCGGAAAGATTTATGTTGGAAGCATAATGTTTATGCTAATGGTTGATGTTGGATGCGACTCTTGGCCCTACTGACGATGACCTTGCTAATCATCAGATGGGTTAGTTTCGCTTAGGTCCTCATCTTCCTATCAGGGCGGAGAGATTTATGTTGGAAGCATAACTGACCACCACATGTTATTATACGTTTTCGGTCCCAATCATATGTTTTCATGACATGTTGCTTGTGATTGTGCATTTGGTCACTACCCTACATGAGAACTACTTACTGGGTATATTATGTACTCATCCTATATTTTTACAGACTTTGTAGGTAAGAACACAGCGTAGAGGGCAGAGTTAGACGTCGCTCAAATGGCCAACCATCAAACTCACTATTATAGACACATGCATTTTGTACCACCACGCTAATGTTTTATGGATCCTGGTGTTTTGATAAATAAATTTCTATATAGTTTTTTTTTTTCTATCTAATTAATAAAATTTAGATATGTTCTTTGAAATTTCAACCAAAACTCATCTCATGATAGAAAAGTCTAAGTATGCATGTCGTAGCGGTCGGATCATAAGGTGTAAGGATCCGGGTGTTACATATATACTCCTGTATGATGCTAAGGATCTTATCCTTACTGGATACACTGATTCTGAATTTTAAACCGATTTAGATTCTAGAAAATCTACTTCAGGGTTAGTACACACTCTGAACGGAGGAGCTATAGTATGGAGGAGTATCAAGCAAATTTGTATTGTTGACTCTACTATAGAAGTTGAGTATGTACACCGAGGAGAAGCTAGGATCGAGGGATTTTGTTTGTTGATTGGATCACAAACAAATTGTTCATTAGAGGATAAGTGGGACTTAAGGAATAAGAGGCAATCTCGGGGGTAAAATAGTCATTTGACCCAGTCGTTATTACGAATAACCTGTGAAGGGTTAACTTACTGATTATGGTTAAATTAAGTGGACACAAATATATCTATAATGAGGAGAGTGCAACTATCGAGCTATAGTGGTATTACTCAATAGTTAACGAATATTGATTAATTTGATCTAAAGAGTTTTAGCCAATTAATCTTAAATCATTGGAGCTCATGATATGTAAGTCCATAAGGTCCCTCTACTAGCTCGTAAAACATGAACACCTTGAATTAGTAAATTAAGTGAATTTGGAATGGTTTCAAATTGAACTATTCAAATTGAATTTCAATTTGAAATGTTCAAATTGAGTTTAGGTTTGAATTTGAATAGTTCAAATTAAAAAGAGTTTCCATAATTATATTCGATAGGATTAATTAGCGTTTAATTTATCGAAAATAAATAAAATTGGAGAGTTTATAATATTTAAATATTAATAACATGAATAGTATTCATGTTTAAAATTAGGTGTGTGATTAATTTAATATTTGATATTAAAATATTATTTGATTAATTAAATATGTTTAGTTTATTAAAATCAAATTAATTTTCAATTTTGAATCAATCTGAGAAATTGGATTTTGAAATTTTGAATTTAATTATTTTTTAATTAACTAAATTAGATTTTAGTTAATTTTGGAATTAACTAAAATTAGAAATTAAATTGAAAATTATGTTGATAGTGGAGAAATCTAATCTCCTGTCAAGTAGGAGGTATTTCTCCTTAATTAACACACCTAACCCATTAATTTCAGGCAATTGAAGTGTCAATGGGACTGCTCTTCAGTGCTTGCATGAAGGGGAAGGATAAACTATCTGAATTTGGGAGATGGGTTTTTTTATGCTGCTGAAAATAACTTTCTGTAGAAAAATTTTTCTCTCTAAAAAAACTCACACCAAAACCTTCACAAATTCAGCTCAATTGTGAGTTCCACCATTCAAGGTTGAGAATAGTAGAGAATATCTCTTTGTGGTCCATGACTTTAATTGGAGAAGATTATAGGTCAAATTCGTGTTTGAAGAGGATCTTCAAAGGTAGGTGTTGAAACTCACTTAATACCTTATGAACATACTTATTTTGATGTCAAAAGTGAGGAATTAGAATGCTTAATGATCTTGTTTTCTTCCACTACATGTTTCTATAAACCAACAACACGAGCATATAGTCTCTCGTTCTTCAAAGATAATTGAGGATGATCTTAATGACTGTCAAGTGATCAAATCCTCGATTAGACTGATATCTACTGACTACCCCACTGCATAGTAGATGTCAGGTCTAGTATATAACATCACATACATCAAGCTACCAGCAGCCGATGCAAAGGGGATCTGTCTCATCTATTCAACCTTTTGAAGTGCCATAGGACACTGTTCCTTAGAAGAAATAACTCCATGCCTAAAAGGGAGTCTCTTGGAGTTCTATATCGAAAACTTGACAAGCATCTTATCAATATAAGATGCATAAGATAAGGCCAGCCTTTTATTTTTTTGATCTCTAAAGATCTAAATGCCCAGAATAAATTGTGCCTCTCCCAAATATTTCATTTGAAATTGGGTCGCTAGCTAATTTTTAATTTTAATCAGTAGACCTACATCTTTCCGAATGAGTAGGATATCGTCTACATACAACACAAAAAAACCTATTTAACTGTTGATGATTCTCTTGTGAACACAAAGTTCATCAACATTCTGATCAAAGTCAAAATATTTGATCATAGTATCAAATTTTATATTCTAAGATCGAGATACTTGTTTCAATCCATAAATGGACCTATTAAGCTTGCAAACTTTTTGTTCTTAACCTGGAGATATGAATCCCTAAGGCTACTCCATATATATGGTCTCCAAAAAGATTGTCATTCAAAAAAGTAGTCTTAACGTCCATTTGCCAAATCTTATAGTCATAATATGAAGGAATGGACAGAAGTATCCGGATAGACTTCAACATGGCAACAGGTGAGAAAGTCTCCTCATAGTCGACTCCCTCAATTTGAGTATAATCCTTTGCCATAAGTCTAGTCTTAAAGGTTTGCATCTTTCTATCAGCACTTCATTCTCTCTTATAGATCCTTTTGCAACCTATAGGCTTGACCCTATCAAGTTGATCTACAAAATCCCAAACTGAATTGAAGTAAATAGACTCCATTTTGAGATCCAAAGCTTTGATCCACTCATCTCTGTCAACATCTTTCATTGCCTTCTTGTAAGACAACGGATCCTCAACATCATCGTCAACTACTATAGCTAGCGTTTCTGTTAAACCCATATAACGAATAGGTGGGTTCGCAACCCTTCCACTACGTTGAGGCTCCCTCAACGTTTAAGGTAGATGTGACCTACTAGATGATCGAATTTCAACAACTCTTTTTGAGGTATTGGGTTCTTCAACTAGTCTTGTTGAAGGTTCAATAGTTTCATTGGAAAGTTCGTTTAAGACTATCTTACTACAGGGCTTATGATCCTTTATGTGGTCCTCTTCTAATGTAGTGCTTTTTTATACAAACACTTTATTATTTTTAGGATCGTAGAAGTAGCCACCTCATGTTCCTTTGGGGTAACCTATAAATAGGCACAATTTTGAACAAGGTTACAATTTCTTAGGATTTGCCTCAAGCATATGTGCTGAGCAACCCCAGATATTGAAATGATGTAAACTATCTTTACATTCATCCCATAATTCCAAAGGTGATCCAATAACACTTTTGGATGGAATGCAGTTCAAAATATAGGTTGCTATCTATATTTCATATCCCCAAAACGAGTCAGGTAAGGAAGTATAACTCATCATAGATCAAACTATGTCCAATAGGGTTCGATTTCACCTTTCTGATACACCAAGGTGCTGAGAGTTGGAATACAATTGCATGCTCTATCAAATTGTCTTGGAATTTTAGACCCATATACTCTCCATCTCGATCAGATCGAAATATTTTAATTGTTTTATTTAATACATTTTCAACTCCAGTTTTGTACTCCTTGAACTTTTCAATGGCTTTAGACTTATGTTGTGCTAAATAAACATACCCATATCTGGAATAATCATCAGTAAAAGTGATGAAATATTCAAACTGTCCTATTGCCTTAACATTCATCGAACCAAGAGGTCTGAATGTACAAGCTCTAAGGTTTCTTTGGCTCTATGACCTTTTCCAGTAAAAGATCTTTTAGTAATTTTGTCTTCAAGGCATGACTCACATACTGATAAAGAATTTTCTTATAACTCATTTAGAAGTCCATTCTTGACCAATCTCTCAATCCTATTAAGATTTATGTGTCCTAATCTTAGGTCCAAAGATGGATATTTTCTTTAGAAAAAATTTTCTGTGTTTTATTCTAAATTACTACAGTTTTAAACTGTTCAGTATTTAAGAGAGCTTTAATTATTTAAGAGAGCTTTAGTTGCTAACGAACTTAGCACATATAGATCATCCTCCAATTTAGTAGAAAAATATTAATATTATTTTTGTAAATAAACATTTTATTTACAAAAAAAAAAAAAAAGTATGATTTTGTTCAATAAGAGCTTTATAGAAATTAAGTTCCTCTTTAAGTCAGTAACTACATATACATTTGTCAACAAAATATAATTTTTCTGTAAAGTAAGTCGGAGTCCTCCCACTGCCCTCATAGAGACAACGTGCCCAGTTTTACATGAATTGTCCTCTCACTAGGTGCCACCTGTCACCAGGAATCAATTTCCTAAAATAAAGAACAAATGTGGTTAGTATCATCTGAATCTATTATCAAGGTCGAATCATCATTCTCCCCTAAACAAGTCTCCAATACAAGTAAATCGTATTTACCTTGCTCGGCCTTCTTCTTTCCCGCCAAGTACTTGGGATAATTCATTCTTCAATGTCCCTCGGTTGCAATAGAAACATATTCTCTTTGTAGCCTTGGCCTTCTTGCCCTTTTGGGTAACAACTGGTGGTTTAGCCTTCCTCTTTCCATCTTTCTTCTTCTTCTTCCATTTTTTGGTTCCAGAAGAGGAAGGCACAGACTTAGTTCCAAAGGTCAAACCTCTATAGAACGTTTTGGAGGACGAGGCAACATTTGCCTTACCCTTTTGTTTCTTGACTTTCATCAAGGATTGGAAATTCTGTAGCTCGTTGAGCAAGGTACAAAATTGCCAAGAAGCTGTAGGAAACTTTCAAGTAAAGTTTCCACGATGAAGCTAACCTGACTGGTCTCATCAATGACAGACTCATTCATCTGAGCCACATTAAAGTGGATCATCATGTTCAGAATGTGTTCTCGAACAAAGACCCCCTCTTGCATACGGACATTGAAGATGAATTTAAGAGCATCATGCTTGAGTTGAGCAGACGGTTTTCGAACATTCCCTGCAAGCACTCCATGATCTCACGGGCAGAGGCTCATGCTTCTTAGCCAAGACTTCAGAAAGGCTTGTCAAGATATACACTCGAGCTTTTTCATTTGCCTGTACCCAGCGCTTGTATACCTCCCGAACATTTCGAGTGGCATTTTGAGCTGGGACTGGAGGACATTCCTCCACCAGGACAAATCATGAGTTATCGATGATTAGAAATGTATTGATTTTGTTTTTCCATGTGATGTAATTATCACCAATTAACTTACCGCAAGTTAACTTACCGCCATGACAAATCATAAGTCATCAATGATTGTCGCCAGTTAATAATCACATATTGCAAGTCAAACGCATGACCACCGACGCATGAGTATAAATGCATAACTTAAAGACATGCATCACGTATTGCGTTCATCACCTCTATAATTTTACATCATCAAGTTTTTAGCGCCGTTGTCGGGGAGAAATGCACGTCATCTTAGGCCTTTTATTTAGAATTATGAGGATCGTTAAGTGAAATATGTGGCAAATATGTTATGAATTCATGACAAAATGAGTTTGCGTCGTTTGGCATCAAGAATCTTGGCTAACCCACTATTATGCGTTATTATGCGTTCAATTGTTTATTTTTGTAGCTAACGCAGAAAACGGACGCATACGTGGAATATTTTTTTATTATTATTTTCATTTTTTCTAATTTTTTTCTAATTTTTTTATTCTTTTTATTCTTTTTTATTTTTTTTTTTTCAAAAACTTGATGACGTAAAATTATGGAGGTGATGAACGCAATATGCGATGCATGTCTTTAAGTTATGTGTTTATACTCATGCGTCGGTGGTCATGTGTTAGACTTGCAATATGTGATTACTAATGTATGTGATGACCATGTGTTCCCGTCACAAGTTTTCTTACGCTCGCGCCAAGTATAACGAGAACGCAAGTTTCTCGGGTGATCCGAGGTCGAACTCAGGGACTTGTAGCTAAATATATGCAGTGATGTGTATGCGGCGAATGAATAAGGGTTTAAAGCTACAAACTACTCCTACTCTTAACTAACAGATTAAGCGGTGAGAATATGATTGAGAGGTATAGACACGAAAACTGTTGACGCATAGTAAATGCATGGAAAAATAGATAAAATGTGAGGATGTCTTCATCGCAACCCTAAGCTTGACTGCAAGGGCAACCCCAGCCAACACAAACTATACGATCATGCTACACACACGTGAGCCTAATTCTAGGACGCATGTGATGTATATGCGATAGTGCCGAGAGGTCTTATTTCTAAGTCTCTATTCCTGCTCATGTGCTCCCACACATAAACAAGATGACCGCATACCACCGTATCCTACTTCTTGGACGCATGCAATATCCTCTCTATAGGGTGCATACACTATGTAATAGCAACCGGAGCTTATCTTTAAGTTCCCCATTCTTGCTTATGCGATCCGATCCGCTCTCTCGAGTCTTAGATCTGGTTTTTAGACTACTCTCCCAAGATGCCTATATGATGAATGATGCTCTCATAAGACAAGGTGTGTAATAACCTGTCTGACGTAAGATTATTCCTATCCCTAGTGAACACTTGCTTACATTGCTTAATGTAACCTACCACTTACCCTCCCGGGCAGTTAGTTGTTGCTGACTTTACTCATAAACAAGCATTGCGTCCGCTTATAAACAAGAGTTGCTTCAGCTTCACACTTAAGCAAATAAGATTTTCTCACAACACTCACGCAACGCACACCTCCCAATGGTTTGTTACATGCTTCATATTCCTATGTCACATGATTAAGTATTCGATACTCTAACAGTCTCACTAAGTGATGCAATGAAAGTTAAAGATGCTAAGTAAATGAAGATGGAGATGGAGTCGAAGGAAATATAGAAATGCATTGATCACAAAATGTATTAGTTTCGTAAGCCAAAATGTAATACAATAAAATGTAAGGAAAGAAGAGAAAATGAAATGACCAACTAGAAGCAATGTCTTGCTTCCAGCAGATGTGTGTCAAGGCTGTCGGTGGTACCATGGATGAGCGGTGAAGTAGACTCTCTCGAGCTCTAACTCCGGCAAAGACTCCAGTCATCACTCGGAATGGCTGAAGGAGATGAAAAAATCTCAAGCTTTCTTCTCACACTTTGGTCTGGATCACAAGGATCCATCCTAAGGTGAGCCTCAGGTGAAAAACCTTAGATCAAATGAAATTCTTCTCAACGGCTTCTATTTATAGAGCTTGATCACCAACGGCATTAATGGACCTGCTCTAATTTTGACATTTGCGGCGTGATGGTCCTTTTCTGAATCTCTGCTACTAACAGCTTGGTAGGTGAAATGTCAACATCATCTTTTGATTCTCCCGAGGTATGCGTTCATGTTGCATTTCACCAACTTTGTGTACATCCCTCTATTATGGTTATCATCATGTAGCTGCAACCTCCTTGCGATGATCGCATTTGCTTGATGATTGTAACTTCTTATCGATGACCGCATTCGCTTGACGACCGCAACGCGATGGACGCATGCGGCTGATGGTCGTAACATCCATGCGTCGAACGTATGTGTTCGCGTTTGCAATGGAGGAATTCTTCGCATGCGGTCGTCTTTGTGATAGCCCAGCTTCCGCGTATGTGTCCACTTTTTACGTTAGCTACAAAAATAAACAATTGAATGCATAATAACGCATAATAGTGAGTTAGCCGAGATTCTTGATGCCGAATGATGCAAACTCATTTTCTCATGAATTCCTAACATATTCGCCGCATATTTCATTTAACAATCCTCATAATTCTAAACAAAAGGTCTAAGATGACATGCATTTTTGCCCGTCATCACACTCCCAAACTTAGAATCGTGCTTGTCTTCAAGCATGCTTTATACTCAAGAAATTCTTAACTCACCTTCTGGCTTTCCTTTGTGATGACTAGCCTCTCAGAATATAATTTACTCATACCTCAAACCATGGTCGCAACGCTCTCCTCCACTTCGGCTGCTTCTTCAAAAAGATCTTTTCTAAGTTTAAATCCGGCAAGCCTTTGGTCAAAAAATTTTTATTCATTCCCTGCAACTTTGTGTTTTGCTTTTGAGAATGCGTTCGTTCAAAATAATTCAAAACTTTGCGATTACTTATTAGAATGAGACGTTGAACCTGGTTACGCTCTTCATTTTGGCTTGCCCCCACGTGTGTCATGTGGGCATCCAACTTCGGTTGCGTTTCATATTCAACTCAACTCTTGTCTTGCTTGATTTGGCTTGCGCCCGACAAAAGAGTTGCACTTATGCGTTGATCCTGGAAACTTACATATATATATATATATATTAGAAAATGATCGCAATGTAATGAATGCAATTCTCTGGGTCGCTACACCCCCAAACTTAGAGGTTGGCAGTGTTCTCACCGCAAAGCTAAAAACAAATCAACAGGAATGCAGTAACAAATGTTTGAGCAGAGGTTTACACATAATAAAACTTAGACTTTCAAAATTTGAAGAAGCTATTAAAAGTAAGGAGAGCTTTGCGATGCTTAATTAGCGGATGGAGTGAATTATGCGTACCATCATAGATGCATCGCAAAAGGAAACAATCGGAAAAAGAGAATTTCAAAATGATAATGCATAAAAGAAAACAAGAAAAGAACCTTAAGTAGAATAACTCATGCAACCATGCTTTGGAGTTCATGCGATCGAAGCCATGCGTTGAAGGATGGGGGGGATTCTTCTGTTGTAACCGCACACCGAGGAGAATTATTGTCGCACCTACAAGAAGCAAACACACCATAACCAAGGAAGTAACCGCATATCCAAAATAACAATAAAAATAAAATAAACTAAGAAAGCATGGTAAAGATAGAGTAGAAGACGTCCCTGGAGAAATTGGAGTGTTGTCACCGTAAGGAGTCTTTCATGCAGGAGAATGCTCTCAACTGCTTAGGTCAAAATGTTTGTCCTGACCTTTGGAACATCCGGCAATTGTTGGGCGTAGGTTGTTCACCACACGCATGGAATTACCTTCAGCTCATGCGACTGATTGCCCTTCTATCTTGGGGTCAATACTGGCTTTCGACGCATCGCCTACACTTCAGTATTATTTGCAAATCGCACAAGCTACAATACTCCAAAGGTAAAAAGGTTGCATGCAAAAACAAAAAACTCAACAAACTATTAGCTGCCAAGTCCCTGGCAACGGCGCCAAAACTTTGATGACATAAAATTAGGTGATGAATGCAATACGCAATGCATATCTTTAAGTTATGTGTTTATACTCATGCGTCGGTGGCCATGTGTTAGACTTGCAATATGCAATTACGAATGTATGTGATGACCATGCATTCCCGTCATAAGTTTTCTTATGCTCGGGCCAAGTATAATGCGAACGCAAGTTTCTCAGGTGATTCGAGGTCGAACTCAGGGACTTGTAGCTAAATATATGCGGTGATGTGTATGCGACGGATGAATAAAAGAATGATGGTGGTTTTAAGCTACAAACTACTCCTACTCCTAACTAACAGATTAAGCGTTGAGAATATGATTGAGAGGTAGAGACACGACAATTGTTGACGCGTAGTAAATGCATGGAAAAATAGATAAAATGTGAGGATGTCTTCATCGCAACCCTAAGCTTGACCGCAAGAGTAACCCCAGCCAACTCAAACTATACGATCATGCTACACACACGTGAGCCTTATTCTGGGACGGATGCGATGTAGATGTGATAGTGTCAAGAAGCCTTATTTCTAAGTCTTTATTCCTGCTCATGTGCTCCCACATATAAACAAGATGGCCGCATACCACCGTATCCTACTTCTTGGATGCATGCAATATCCTCTCCGTAGGGTGCATACGTCGTGTAATAGAAAACGGAGCTTATCTCTAAGTTTCCATTCTTCCTTATGCGATCTGATCCGCTCTCTCGAGTCTTAGATCTAGTTTTTAGACTACTCTCCCAAGTATGCTTAAATGATGAATGATGCACTCATAAGACAAGGTAATCACATAACCTGGCTGACGTAAGATTATTCCTATCCCTAGTGAACACTTGCTTACATTGCTTAATGCAACCTACCACTTACCCTCTCGGGCAATTAGTTGTTGCTGACTTTACTCATAGAAAAGTATTGTGTCCGCTTATAGACAAGCGATACTTCAGCTTCACACTTAAGCAAATAAGGTTTTCTCACAACACTCACGTAACGCACACCTCCCGATGGTTTGCTACATGCTTCATATTCCTATGTCACATGATTAAGTATTCGATACTCTAACAGTCTCACTAAGTGATGCAATGAAAGTTAAAGATGCTAAGTAAATGAAGATGGAGATGGAGTCGAACGAAATATAGAAATGCATTGATCACAAAATGTATTAATTTCTTAAGACAAAATGTAATACAATACAATGTAAGGAAAGAAGAGAAAATGAAATGACCAGCTAGAAGTAATGTCTTGCTTCCAGTAGATGTGTGTCAAGGCTGCCAGTGGTGCCATGGATGGGCAGTGGAGCAGACTCTCTCGAGCTCTAACTCTGATGAAGGCTCCGGTCGTCACTCGGAATGGATGAGAGAGATGAAGAACTCTCAAGCTTTCTTCTCACGCTTTGGTCTAGATCACAAGGATCCATCCTAAGGCGAGCCTCAGGCGAAAAACCTTAGATCAAATGAAATTCTGCTCAATGGCTTCTATTTATAAAGCTTGATCGCCAACAGCATTAATGGACCTGCTCTGATTCTTACATTCGCGGCGTGATGGTCCTTTTCTGAATCTCTGCTGCTAACGGCGTGGTAGGTAAAATGTCAACATCATCTTTTGATTCTTCTGAGGTATGCGTTCATGTTGCATTTCACCAACTTTGTGTTCATCCCTCTATTATGGTTATTATCATGTAGCCACAACCTCCTTGCGATGATCGCATTCGCTCGATGACTGCAACTTCTTATCGATGACCGCATTCGCTTGACGACCGCAACTTCTATGCGATGGACGCATGCAGCTGATGGCCACAACATCCATGCGTCGAACGTATGCATTCGCCTTTGCGATGGAGGAATTCTCCGCATGTGATCGTCTTTGCGATAGCCCGGCTTCCGCGTATGCTTCTGCTTTCTGCGTTAGCTACAAAAATAAACAATTGAACGCATAATAATACATAATAGTGGGTTAGCTGAGATTCTTGATGTCGAACGATGCAAATTCATTTCCTCATGAATTCCTAACATATTCACCACATATTTCATTTAACAATCCTCATAATTCTAAATCAAAGGCCTAAGATGATGTGCATTTCTGCCTGTCATCAAAAATCAATCAAATTTAGCAAAATAATTTAATGCACCGTATATGATATCTATTTTGCAATGATGTTTCAATGAGGCAGGGTCAAAGCCACCGTAGGGTGATCAGGTACACCTTCAATGAAATGAGACCATCTCAACCAAAATAAAGAACAACTCTTTGTTCTTGTAATGATTAGTCTCCATTGTTCATTCCAGAGATTGTTAACTGACTTAACATTTTTGTGTACGTGTAACCTCTTATTTTAGATTCTAGAGTTCTACCCCATGAGCCAACCGTAGGGAAAAAAATAGTTGGGACAAAAACTAAAACAACCCTATCCATTTTTGGAGTTTGAGTAAAGAGTTATGCAAATGTCATCCATAGGGGGACACAAGCAAAGGTGCCTCGAGGCCGAGCATGAAAATTTGCTATAAACTAATGAGAGAGACCGTGGGATATGTTGAGACACGTCCCACTCTCACTTACAAACACTCTCTCCATTCATCTTGTTATTAACCTATACAAATACCACCCATAGGGGAACATAAGCAAAGGTGCATCGATGCCGAGTATAGGTCTCACGATGTGAACTATGAGGGAGAAATGTAAAAAGAACAATAAAGTATCATATACCCCATTTTTCTCCCAATTAATGTTTTACCTAGGGTTAATTTAACTTAGGAAAAATATGGTTACTTATTTTTACTAAATGAATATTTAAGTTTTCCCAATAGTAACACGTACTTTGGATAGTAAAACAATTTTGATTAATGTTCATTAAATATTTTAATAAATTTCTAATCAACAATTATATGCTTGTAGCAAATTTATATAATTCACCTTCTAGGTCAGTTCCTAGGTAGGGGTATTCCATTTTCGTTAGTTTAAATACCCCAGCCTAGACAAAACTAGTCTTAGACAAAGGTTCCTATAGATACATTTGTTATAATTTTAGTCTTTTATTAAAACCAATTTAATCCTATTAAATTGATTAAAAAGATTAAACTAATTTCTAATCATATTAGAAATATTGTGAATCTAGGTCTATGTGAATCATATTTTAAACTATTTAACAATGATTTTAACTAAGTTTACATGCAATTCTTTATTATTGATTTTAATTTCTAATTTCATTTAATTATAATAATTATAAAATCAAATTAAATAAATTAAAACCATACATTGCATTTGAAATCATATTTAGGAAAAATTATAATAATTATAAAATTACCTAGAGAACATTTCATACAATGTCATTTCATTACTCAACATACAGAACATTTATATACTAAAGTAATGAAATTAATAATGACATTCATCCAAACATGCCTACTATATGTTATAACAATTATAATATAATAATGCATGATAATGTCATTAATGCATGCATTATATATTATAACATTTATATTATATGATGCATGAGCATGTTGTAAAATTAAATCATGCAACCATATTATAACATTTATAATATTTATGATGCATGATTAAATGCATAACCTATGGTGGGATTTTAAATATGCCATACATTATAACATATAATAAATATATTAAACCATACACAAATGCATAATTAAAGGAGTAATAAATGGACCAAGATTGGATTCCTAAACAATTAATTAAATTAATATAATTTTATATTAATTTAATTAATTAGAAACTAATTATTACATAAAATAAGAGGTTGAACTGGACCAAAATAGGTGAACCAAGTTACGAACCACGTGAGCTGTTTGAACCCACGATCTGCATGCGAACCTGCCAAACCGTAATTGATCCGCATGAAAATTTCATCTCAGAGCGTCACGAAACTGTGCTCTAGCGTTGCGATTCTACAGAAAATTTCTTTCGTTTGTCTCTTCGCAGTGTTGTAATGCTGGGGCACAACGTTGCAACGCTGCTGTATAGTCACCTACTGTACAGTGGCAATTTCCACTATTTATGCTCCGAGTTGGGCCTCATTTTCTCCAGAACTTCATCAGAACAAATCATGATCGACCCAGACTATGAATATACAGACTCGATTTTATAAATATGCCTAAAACACTAGACCCTTACAAACCAATTTGTAGAGAAAGCATAAATCTAAAGAGCAATCCCGATAAAAACATCCATAAATTGCATAACCATTATTCAAGAACATGAAACCTATCAAAAATGCAGTATCCACCATAAACTGAAAAAGATTCCATAAATTTAAAATTGGGAAGCAAAAACGTCACTCTAATACCAATTGAAGGACTGTGAGGTCTGATGCAGAAGTGGCGATCGGTCCCAATTTACAATTTCACAGAATATTGACAATTCAAAGATCAACATTATGCATTTTAACAAAAAATTTACAGCATGATTAATCACAATGCAAAGAAGAAAATAGGGTTTACATTTATTAACCCTCAAAGTCACAAATTTTCACGTATTCCCTTTCTATTGATCACGAACACTTCAATCTCCTTGGAATTCAAATTCCAAAACACAACAACACCTAAGAGAAATGGTGAACACCACCACAAAAGAACCTTATGTATTCTCTTTAGGGTTTGAGAATCACAAGAGTGTATGAGGCTCTGTGATCTTAATTTTTCGGAGTCAGTGAAAGGAAAGAATTTTTTAGAGAGTTTTTTTTTTCTAAAAATCGTTCATGGGAGAGACTTCAGAATCACAGACTCTATGTGGTTTTGGGAGAAGGATAATCTATCGTAACCTTCCATTCTCCCATATTTTTTTAAGAGAGAAATAAGGGAGGGAGTTATAACTCCATCCTCCATTAAATTCAAAAAGTAATTTAATAAATGATTTAATATATATATGATAACCAACTTATGATTTGGTATATATTAAACTATATTTTATCTCAAATATAACACATAATCTATAGTTTTTATATTGTATTAAATACAATATAACCTATGTTTGAATTTTCTCAATAATTTACGGTATTTAATATAAATCAAATTTATATTAAATTTAATTATATGAATCTAATCCATATAATTAATATCTAAATTATATTCAAATATTTATTTCCTCCCAAAATAAACTTCATATTATAATGTATCAAATACATTATACTAACTATATCATATATAATTAAAATAAATTCACTATATCGTATATAATTAATTTCCTCAATTAATTTGAACAATTCAAATTAATCCAAAATTAAATTGATTATCAATTATCTCAGTTGAGCTATAGAGAGACCTTATGGACCTATAGTTCGAAGCTTCATTGGTACTTGATCAATTAATTAAACTCCTTTAATTAAATTAATCAACCTTCATTAACTACCGGTCACTCCACTAAAGACCGATAGCTGCACTCTTCACACTACAGATATATTTTTGTGTCCATTGGATATAACTATTCAATAGCGCGATGACCCTTCACAAATTACTTATAAGTACAGTTGAGCCAAAATTACCATTTTGCTTCTTTAGTTACATCTAACTCCTTAAGTACCACTAATCCCTCTAATAAACAATAAGTCATAGTCTAACTATGACTAGCCCACTCTTGGGCCAAGAGAGGGTGTGGCGCCACGTTGTTCAAGCCCCAGAATCAACACTTAAAGGAGCAATTTATCTAATTACCCTAACACTAGGGAATGAGTGAATTTCGGCTTGTGTAGTTGTGTTCTCAACTCCCTAATCAGACAAATCCTCAAAATGGTAGGTGTATTGAGTCGAAGAACTGGTCACTTTCACCCATGGAAATCAAATGACCGCTTTCATAGATAGGAGTTCACAACTAACTCAAGATTCAGGTCATGTCACCTATGGTCATTTTGGAGAAATGTAAGTCTCTATTATTAATAGTGTTATATAATGAGACTATTCATTTCGTGGTCCGGTCTTATACAAACACTTTTGTATAGAACACCTCTGCTCTAATGTCTCTGTATGAATGATCAGGATCAGATCATTCGTAAAAATTTATAACAATTGTAACATCTACAAATTGGACCGTATTCGTAGTGTCACAAGGATAAGTTACCTAGCATTATCCATCTACTACGAACCATTCAGATTATCATTTAAACACAATCCATATGTATGTCTCTACATACATGTTTAAGCTACAGAAGATAACAATGGATGTTTGTTTATTAGTTTTGTAGGTTAATGCTACTAAATGTCGAATAAAATACCTCATGTTTGATTAAATAAATAAACTGTTTGTACAATACAATTACAAACTACAAAATCCACGAGATTTAGGACATCAATCGCAACACTTCCTTCCCCCTACAAATTCAAGCAAGCTCTCTGTATATGTGAAATTTCTCTCAACAAAACACTCTTCTTCCTTTTTACAAAATTAAATGTGATCCCATATAACTATGTGTGATTCTCACCTTGAGAATAATAAGAAAGATCTCGTGGTGATGTTCAATTTGGAGCATCATTTACTATTTCAGGTTGTGGTCCTTCCAGTGTTCGAGCTTGGGAGAAAAAGACAGTTTGTGATCATTCTTGGTTGTGGATAGGATATGTGAATGCTTTGGTTCTTCAAGAGTGAGTTTCGAATTCCCTAATTCTCCTCTTAGTTTCACAGCAGAAAAGCATGTTTAATGAAAAATGTTTATCGTTTTTTCCATCCTCTGTAATTTGATGTTCTGTAAAACAAAAACAAAACATTACGTATTTCTTTCCTTTCATTTTGAGGTATTACAAACCCTTCAGGCTCCACTTCATCTTCAAGCTCGATGTCAATGATATCATCGCTGCCTCATCTTCAAGCTTGGTGTCATTGACTTCATCACCTCATCTTCGTGATCGATGTTGAAGAATTTGTTGCCGCCTCATCTTCAAGCTTAGTCTTGATTATTTCGTTGATGCCTCAGCTTAGTGTCAATAACTTCATCGATGCCTCATCTTCAAGCTCAGTTCATTGGCTTTCTTGTCGCTTCATCTTCAAGCTTAGTTTGATGACATTTTTGTCACTTCATCTTCAAGCTCGATTGGAATTAGCTTCTTCATCAAGGTAAACTCAAATTTTCCTTCTTGAGCTAATTTTAGAATTAGTTCTTTTAGGATGAAATATTTTTCCATTGTGTGACTAATGACTCAATGATACTTACAATAGTTAGGATCATTAAGAATATCATAACCAAGAAAAGAATAGACTTTTTCTTGTCTTTCCCTAAAATTTAAACAATGCACATTTCATATTCTTGACAATTTTCAATATACTTGTCTTTTCCTTTGAAGAACGAATCAAAAGAGGTTGTATTGACATTTGTAGACTCTTCTAATGTCATATCAATATCCTTTCATTCATTCTTTACGTTTGAAACTAAAAAAATTTTGTCTCCTCAACTAGCAATACATAGCTCCATATCGTGGGCACGAGTTGCTAGTTCTTTAAGATGTGAGGCTTTATACGTTAACGTATGTAAAAAAAATTTTTTTAAAAAAGTCCCCAATGTATACCTTATATGCACATCTTAATGGCAAACAGTTCAATAAGATGGTCTTTGCAATTCAAGCTTTTCGCTCTCTAACAATTCATATAGTCGATAACAATTCACCTTTTCATTGTTTAGTGGTGGGGAACTCAAACGGACTGATTATTTGTAAAACCCAAACCCTAATTACTTCAATAAGAGTAAGTAATGTGATGTCTTCTAATGAGCTAAATGAAGCCATGTCTTAGGAAGGGTAGAAGATGTAAGCAAGAAGAAATAGGCTCTTGGGTAGCTAAGTGTAAAGGTAGGACAAAACTCAGCTAGGCTAACGAAGGTCATGCTTGATGGTGGAATGCATAATAAGCATATGAATGAGACCATGCCATCTAATGAGGTATGGTGCTGAAGTAATATTTTGAGAGAAGTTAGCAAAAGGAAATTTGCTAAATCCTAGCCCTTCATCACCAATAGTGGGCCAGGTGGCACAAGGAGAGTTCATGTTGGATTTTTGGGCGGTAATATAAGTATGAAGGTTGAGTTCATTGGGTCGGTTTGGACAAACTACTTAGGCTATTTATGTAATTTTAGTGGCATTCGAAAGCTCTGTGTATCTATTTTCTGTGGCTGGGCTGCTGGAAGGAAAACTCATCGAAATAAGGCCGAACGGGCAAAATAAAGACGAAGGGTTCATTTCTCGGGTGAATCTAGGCCATCAGTGAAGAATTGAAGCTCCAGAATGAATTACAAAGCATTTTGAGCTAAAATTTTGAGGAACTATTAGTTATAAACAACCTTGTAGAATGAAACTTTTTAAGATGAGACCTGGAAATCGAGTTATATAATTTTGAAGTTTGAACTGGAAATTGTTGAACAAGTAGGCAGCTATTTGAATTGGGGCCAATGATGAAGTTTTGAATCTCCAGATTATACGACGAGAAATTTTGAGCTGAAATTTTAAGGTAATGTTGCTAACTCAATTCTAAACATGTTTGTAGAAGGAAGTGTCTTCAAAATAAGGATGGATTTTGAGTTATGAATTTTTAAAATTATAACAGAGAATCTGAGCATAAGCAGACAGCTACTTGGGAAGAACAAGCAAACAGCTCACTGTGGAGATTATAGCGAGATTTTGTGATGAGAATCTCGCTAATGAAGAAAATATCGCTAACTTTGTGAAGAGGATCTCGCTCTAGAAGGGAATCTCACTAGAAATTGGGGTGAATCTCGCTAGAAATTGGGCTGAGTATCGCTGATGTCACTAGTAAGGTGAGTATCACTAGTGTCGCTGGTGTCACTGATAAGGTGAGTATTGCTAGGATGAAGGTTTGCCAAGAAAAGCTCGATCTCGCTCTAAAGGGTCTCGCTAATCTCGCTCTAGGGGATCTTACTAGTAAAGCTGTCTTTGTTGATGAAAGTTCCTTTAATAAATGAATTATTTGAGGTATTTTACTAAGAATTCTAAGTAGTTTAACCGGGAATTATGTCCTTTCAGGCCAAGAAGAGCTAGGAGGAGCATATAACCCGTTAAGAGGCCAACGAGCTGTGAGTGACTATGTGATGACTTACTATTCTAATGATTTAAAAACTGTGATTTCTTTGAAGTTATTTCTCATGCTAAGTGTTTAAATAAATTTCCAAGCAACATATTTGTGAAATTGTTTCTCATGCTAAGTAAAGCATGTTTTCCATAGAATTGACATGATTTAGATATGTTATATTATCCAAATACTTTCAGTATGTTTAAGTAACTCCATTTTTATGATGAACCAGTATGATGGGTGAACTAGTATGATGAATTGAACATTAAGCCTTAGTGTTCAACTAAAGGTTTATGACTAGTTATATGACGGATACTGAAGGACAATGAGAAGGTATCCTTTCAACTAAATGTTTATGACTAGTTATATGACAGATACTGAAGGACAATGAGAAGGTATCCTTTCAACTAAAAGTTTATGACTCGTTATATGACGGATACTAAAGGACAATGAGAAGGTATCCTTTCAACTAAATGTTTATGACTAGTTATATGACGGATACTGAAGGACAATGAGAAGGTATCCTTTCAACTAAATGTTTATGACTAGATATATGACGGATACTGAAGGACAATGAGAAGGTATCCTAGTCAAGTACCTAAGGTATGACGATACTCAATTATAACCACGTGCACGTAGGTAATACGACGTCAAGGGATTGAGCAATAGGGTTCTCCCTGACTAAGGTTAACATTGAGGGTTAGATCTAATAGTTCACTCTCAACTAATGATAAGGGCAGTCATATCTTCTCCTAGGCTAGAAGGATAGTTTGGAATTGCTAATGCTTATAAATGTTTATCAATGCATGATGTTACTAATGTAGGAGGTTTCCAAGTATGTTTTCCATATCTAACGCATGCTAATAGTTTCTACAAGCTAGTTCAACATGATTTAAGTCAACTTATGTTACAAAGTATGAAGCATGCGTTAGGGTTAAAGCTAAGGTTGAATGAAGCTTAATGTACTATGTTTTAAATACCTAAGATTTTCAAAGTACATGCGTTGGTATTCCTAAACATAATGAAAAGGGATACTGTAGGTGAGGAAGGTATCCTAAAGAGTTTTCTATGCTTTATTCGAGAACTTGATAGCTTAAGTGAGCCGGATACTGAAGGTAAGGAAGGTATCTGAATAAATGTACCTAAGGTGTTGATGGTAAATAGAAAACTTCACGTGCCGTAGATAGTTCTGAATGAGAGGCCAAAGTATGAGTCTCTTGGCCGATAACAGACGTTGGGAGCTAGAGCGATGTATGCTCGTTCTCAACCAAGGAATAATGATGTTTAATGGTGATTTTAAAGGTTTTATGTACATGTTTGCTTGGTATACTTTAGTTTCAGTATTATGTTTTTAAGCTTTTGGTTTTGAGCATGGGATTTATATTTTTATTAAGTCACTCATTGGGCTTTAGCTCACGTTTTCAAATGTTTTCCTTTCCAGGTAGTGGTCAGTTCCCAAAAGACTTTTCTGCTACTGCTCTGCCACTCAAAGAAACAAGTTGAAGGAAGCGTAATTGAAGACCTATGTTAGTTAGTACACATGTGTCTGTCTAGTGACTAGTATTCTTGATGGGGCTCACTAGGTTGTAATATCTGTGTATGAGCAATGTTGCGAAATCCTGTAATGTAAATGTGTTAAGTTCTGAGTTAATTTGTATGTATTCAGAGTTTGAGCAATATTTAACAGGTAAGATATGAAGTAAGTGCCAGTAAAAGGGTTTGTAACAGCTGCAGTCACCATTCCGTCCAGGTTAGGAGGGTAATCTGGTGCGGGGTGTGACATTATTTGTCTTGTGCTATAGAAGCGATTTAAAAACTCTTTTTCGAGTTGTTCCCAACTGTCAGTTGACTTAAATTCCAAGTCAATGTACTAGTCCAAAGCATTTCCTTTCAACATTCGAATAGATTGTTCGACTAATAAGCTTCCTTTCGTACTAGCATTTTCACATGTTTTGATGAAATAAGTAACATGTTGCTTTGGATTACCCTTCTCATCATATTGTTGAAACTTAGGTGACTAGTATCCATGTTCACTTAATTATCAATTCTATATGTATATCATTTAGAATCTAAGATAGAACTCTGAGAAGGATCTCTATTTTGAGCTTTGATGGAGTTTTTAATCATATCCTACAATTGTTAGATTGAAAACAAAATAATGAAATTGAATGTTTCTATTGGCTTTCTTACCACTATGTCTTCCCTTTGTCATTATTCTTGATAGCATGTGTTTTTCATGACTCAGCAGCATCACGTGATTCTTTAAAAAGACTATCTCATAATCTCTCTTGGATTTTCCTTCATCAGCATACTCATTCTTCTTCTAGTTTGGTCAACCTTTCTTCATATGTACTTACCTAGGCCATCATAATTGACCCTATATTTGGGTATGATGTCTCCTTGCTTGATGGTTAAGATGATTAAGTGGATTTGTTGAATAAGAGATTCTCCTTGAGGACAACTCTGCCTTTTGCTTGCTCTATTGTATGTTCCCATATATTCTTTGCAATCTTAAGTATTTGTTCCTCTTTGAATTGTTAAATTTGTTTAGAACACCTATCGAGATAAAGCAATCAAAAGTAGAGATGTTCCATTGGACGTGCCAATCGATCCAACGATAACGATATTTTCAAAGAAATTCAATTCATTGAATAAACTTCATATTTGTTAATTCCAGTATTGTGAGTACAGCCTCTAATAAATGATCATACGTGGGCTTTGCAGCTTGTTCTCGAATTTGTCTCGAGGGCTTTTCAGCCTGTTCTTGAAACTATAGTTCTTGGCTTTATAAGTACTATGATCTTTGAAGTGCTTTTGGGTCTTCAAATTAAGACATGATTGACTCTCAAGAGCTTAGATAATATCGTTCATTCTAATTTCTCTCTATAATTTCCTTTCAAATATCTTATTTCTTTGGATCGTCTATGAACTTTCTAACTTTAACAGCTTCAAAGAATCTTTTAATTTTCTGGAAATCTTTGAAGCTGAAACACCATTGTTAATTTTAGGTCCAATTCATCGATTGTGTTTCATGCTTACCATTGTTAATTTTAGGTCCAATTTGGCTACTTTGATTCGTTAAATGAATTTCATATTTGTATTGATTTTAGTATAATGATTACAATCTCTAATATATAAAATCTTTTATGCTTTCTCTCAAATGTTGAAAGAAGTTTTTTTTTTTCTTCAAAATCTTCTTAGTGCTTCAACTTCAAAGTTTTCAAGAACTCAAGAACTTAAGAGAAGTTTTTGTCATTTCAGTCTTCAGAACTCAAGAACTTAGGAAAAGTTTTTCTTCTCTGTCCTCAGAGCTCAAGGACTTAGAAGAAGTTTTTTCTTGTCAATCTTCAAAACTCAAGAGCTTAGGAGAAGTTTTGGTCTTGTCAATCTTCAAAACTCATGGACTTGGGAGACAATTTTGTCTTCTCGATCTTCAGAGAACTCAAGAATTTGGAAGAATTTTTTTTGTCTTCACGGTCTTTAGAACTCATGGACTTGGAATAAGTTTTTTTCTTCTTGTTCTTCAAAATTGAAGGACTTAGGAGGAGTTTTGTCTTCTTGGTCTTCAATCTATAGATCTTCAGGAGAGTTGCACTCTAATACTTTAATTTAAATTAATGTTTAAAATTAAAAGAATAATATTTTAATTTAAATTAAGATTAGAACTTTCCATGGTATGAAACATGTATAATACCTGTAGTTTTGAACTAGTTACTTTTAAAAGCAACTATTCTTATCAAATTGATAGTTTATGAATTATAAAGTATATAGATTTAATAGGTCTACTCTATCTTAACTTTAGTCGAAATTTTTAGGCTAAA
The DNA here is from genome assembly GCF_009727055.1 of Benincasa hispida. Taxonomy (NCBI): domain Eukaryota; kingdom Viridiplantae; phylum Streptophyta; class Magnoliopsida; order Cucurbitales; family Cucurbitaceae; genus Benincasa; species Benincasa hispida. Next base: position 60,965,775 of record NC_052351.1, read on the forward strand.
TTATAATGAATATTCCTAAACTTTCCTCTTTGTTTTAAATACCTCTATATTTTCAAAAGTTGCAATATTACCCCACTTTCACAAATGTTTCAAAATTATCCTTAAAATATAAATTCCTTAAAACTTCAAACATAAATCAGGGTTTAGAACTTTATGGTGAAGACCTAAAATGATAGTGATTTCATTTGTTGTTCTATGTCACCTACTACACCATTTAAGATCTCAATTTTTATTCAAAAAGTTTCTACTCCAACTTTATGGTGAAGACTTTTGAAAGTATCTAGAACAATTAGCAAATTAACACCCCCCCCCCCCCCAAAAAAAAAAAAAATAATAATAAATCCAGTTTTTTTTTTTTCATTATTATAAAAGATGCAATAAAAAAATAAAAATGAAGGTTAGAATATCATTTTGATCACTGTATTTTTAGGCATGTTTAATTTTAATCACTATACTTCTAAATATCTAGTTTCACTCTCTATACATTTAGTAAATCTTAAACTTAATTTTTTACGATTAATTTTTATTGAAATTTGTCAAATAATCATAATATTCTTCATGCAAAAGAAATTATAATATGTGAATATGCTTTAAAAATTTATCTGAAAATATTAATAAATAACAAAAAAAAAAAGTAAACAAACTAACTTAAACTAAAATTAAACAAACTTTAAAGTATAAGGTACCAAATATTATTTTAACCGAATAAGAACTACAAACATTACCAAACTGAGTCTGAAGGATCCAATAACAATACTTCACCAGATGGATCTTTAAATTTGGGTCAAATTGTTTGAGTTTAAAAAATATTAAAAATTAAGGTACAGATATATTAATAATAACAGTTAGCTAATACAAAATAATATTATTTGAACATCACATCATAAGATATGATTAAAATAATTGAAATATATAAGAGACGAAATTAAACTTAGTCAAATCATAGTCTTTGAACATATTGGTGTTTAATTATCTCCCAGTATTAAATTTTTATGGACCAATCCATATTTTCATTGATATTTTTATATTTATGTAGGTTCGACATCAATATAAAAGATGAATCAATATTTCTATTATATCTGAAAAAATCTGTCAAACATAAAAATAAACAAAACTAAGTCCTAAAAACTACTTTTCGAAACACTAAAAAGTGAACAGTTACTGTTTCGACGATAGTTATACAAAAATGTTAAAATATCGATTTGTTCTATATACTTTAAAGTTTGTATAATTTTAATTCATGTACTTTTAATTATCTAATTTTAATTCTCTAATTTCAATTATAGCTCCTCAAAGTTAATGTTTACGATATGGGTTAAACGATAATAATAATTTTCATATAAGGAAATATATTATGTGAATATAGTTTCAAGATTGATGGTAAAAATACAAAAAATTTAATAATCTTTTTCTTAAAAAAATAATAAATTAGTAGATACTGAATTTAAGATTTATTAAAAATATAAAAATTAAAATTAAAAATGGAAAGTATTAGAATTAAAAATTAACAAATTTCAAAGTATAAAATGGTGACCTTGTAAGGACATGTTATTGATTATTAATAATTATTGAGTTTTCATTTATTTAAAAAAGAATTATCTAGAAGGTAAAAGGTGGGTCCAAACAACCCCAGGATACTAAAACCTACCCATCCTACCTACCATATCCATTGGATTGGACATGCTCAAATCTTGTTGAGCTAATTTCAATTTCATCCCATCATTCATTACAACTATTTTCAACACATAATAATAATATAATAATAATAATCATAAAATAACAATAATAATACTAATTATAATTATAATGTTGACTAAATAAAATAAAGGTTTAACTTCCTTTTTCTCTTTGTAACTTTCAAGTCAGTTCCATTCAAACTAAACTTTATTCTAATTGTTTTATAATTAGTTCTTGAATTTTCCATTAAAAAACTACTTCGAGTTTTAATGTTTTTTTTTAATTCAAATATTGTTTATTTATGTGAAAATATCTACATAACTAATGTTTGAAATCAAATCACAAAATAATAGTAAAACTCAAAATAGTTCATCTATAGAATTTTTTTTTTTTTGGAAAGAATGGACTTTCCAAAGTCTACGTCCCATTTGATAACCATTTCGTTCTTTTTCTTAAAAAAAAATTAAGCCTATAGACATTACTTTGTCCTTCAAAATTTTTTTTAACTATATATTTTTTACCAATAGTTTAAAAAACAAAGTTCAAATTTGAAAACAGAAATAATTAGCTTTCAAAAACTTGTTTTTATTTTTTAAATTTGGCTAAGAATTCAACCATCGTACATGCAAATCATTATAAGAAATAGAGAGTAAATAGACTTAATTTTTAAAAACAAAAACAAAAAACGAAATAGTTACCAAACGAGACCTTTTATTTTTCGAAAATTAAGCCTATAGAATATAAATACTACTTTCACCTCCGAATTTCTTCTTTTGTTATCTACTTTTTATCAATGGTTCAAAAAACAAGCCAAATTTTAAAAATTAAAAAAGTAGTTTTAAAAAACTTGTGTTTTGTTTTTGAAATTTGACTAAGAGTTCAACTATTATACTTTAAAAAGATGCAAATCATTATAAGAAATGAGAATGAAATAGACTTAATTTTCTAAAACCAAAAACTAAAAACTAAATAATTACCAAAAGAGACCCTAATAATCAAAATAATCTCATTTTTTCTTCCAACATTTAGATAGTTCAAAAACAAGATGAAATAGACATACAAACTCTTTTATCACTCTTCGTGAGTGCGAGTTTAAATGATGTTGCAAACTCTTTGGTTAATTTCATGAAATAATCCTTAAGATATAACAACCATCGATAAGTGGTCAACATAGCTTGAATGTTTTTTTACATTTATTGTCATTAGCCACTAAAATCCGATACACCGTGGTTTAAAATGATATTTAAAAAGTTAGGGTTTGAAAATATTGGTATCAGAAAAATAGATACCTAATACTTAGTGTCCTAAAAGTAGTGTTATTTTTCATATTCTCCATGTACCTTGTAATAATTCATACTTGGTATTCATGTAAATCCACATCCTACTTGTCACTTTATATATAAATAGTGGCATTTGGTGGATCTCAATAGAATGCACATTGGTGAAGAATCCACTTCAAAATTTCATTAATTTTCATTTTATCCAATTTTATAATTTTAGTTATTTTATGATTTTAGTTATTTTATGGTTTTAGTTATTTTATGTTATTTGATATTTTATTTATTTATTATTATTATATAAATATATGATTATATTATATTTTCTCCATATTTGTGTTCTCGTCGTGCTTCTCAATTTCACAGCAAGTTATCAACACGAGTCCTGTTGCTTCCATCACTGAAGGTAGGTCCGAAAGGTATGTCGGTTTTTTTCTTCTTTATTATAATTAATAAATTAAATTTTATTTTGCATATTTAGTACATATTAATTTTCTAATATAAATATAATATTTTGTGATAGTGTTACCATGACAAACCTTACAAAATTACTATTCACAACCCTTGACATTAATGACAATAATTATTTGTCATGGGTGCTTGATGCCAAAATTCATCTGGACGCTATGAACTTGGGAGAAACAATTAAAGAAGGAAATACGACTTCCAGTCAAGACAAAGCAAAAACTATGATTTTCCTTCGTCATCATCTCCACGAGAGATTAAAAATGGAGTTTCTTACAATAAAAGATCCTTGTATCTTGTAGAAAAATTGAAAGAAAGGTATGATCATCAAAAGACCCTTATTCTTCCTAAAGCCCATTATGAGTGGATGCATTTGAGACTACAAGATTTTAAACTGACTAAAATTCCACATTATTTAAAATCAATTCAAAATTGTTGTTATGCGAAGAAAAAATTATTGATGTCGATATGTTAGAGAAGGCATTTTCTACATTTCATGTCTTGAATATGCTCCTACAACAACAATATCGAGAGAAAGATTTTAAACAATATTCTGAACTAAGTTCATGTTTTCTCGTGACAAAATAAAATGATGAGTTATTAATGAAGAACCACGAATCTCGACCAACTGGAATAACACCATTCCCTAAAGTGAATATTGTGAATGTTAATAATCATGGTCGAGGTCGTGGTCGTGGTCATGGTCGAGGTCATGACCATGGTAGAAGAAGAAATAATTATTATTTTCGTGGTGATCATTCTAATCATTTAAATTTCAAAAGAACCACACAAAATGATGATCACAAAGAAAAAACTCCACAAGATAAAAGTTCAAAGAGTGTTAAAAATAAATGTTTTCAATGCGGAATGACTGGTCATTGGTCATGTACCTGTCTTACATCAAAACACTTAATTGACCTCTATCAAACCTTCTTGAAGGAAAAAGAAAAAAATGTGGAAGAAAATTTTGCATATCAGGATAATGACATATTTGACTCATCCCACATGACCAATTTAGATATGGCGGACTTCTTTGAATCTTCTGAAGAGAAGATTGGCACAGTTGGTAGTGAAGGATCTCATACTGAGAGTTCCATGAGTGTGTTCGGATAGCTCCGATCTCACCATGACCGAAATACAAATATATACATTCAACATAAACAGTTATGCAAATAAATCTAATTATCGGTATGCTATGAACAACAATAAATAACAAGGAGACAGAGTTCCATACCAGTTGAAGACTATCTTCAATCTCTGAAATTCCAACGCAGCGGACCCTCCAAATGTTCTAACAACGCCCGGCGAAAAATGTTGACTGCAGCAGCACGATCAACGCGAACACGAATGCCGCAATGGGACGACACCCACCACTAATGAGCCCCGAGTATTCTCGGAGTGAAAACCCAAAGGGTGGACTTTGGTGAATTTGGTAGAGGACGAAGGAAAAACGAGCCGTGTAGGCGATAAGTAAGTGGGAGAGAAAACAATGCTATCGTGTAGCAGAAGTGCTTATCGCATAGGAGGAGCTACACGATCGTGTAGGATTTACTGAACGATCGTTTTAGGAAAACGTATACGATCATTTAGTTAAATCGACACACTATACGATCGTATAGAGAAGCTATCCGATCATGTAAGGGAGGGTATGCGTACGTTTAGCGCGAGATGAACGATCGTTTAGGTGAGAAGTAACTATCGTATAGGCTCTCGAGCGATCGTTTTTATTACCAATGCGCGCTTCACAAAACTTTTGGCCGAATGACTGACGATCAATTGAATGATTCAAAAAATGAAAACTATTTTCATTTTAACCATCGGTTACCATACCAACGCTGTCACTAAACCACATCCAAACGTGATATTAGGATTAATTATTCATATAATTAATCAATTAATTAATTAATTAATATAATCATATTATATTTTTATCTATAGTTTGATATCACATATCTACTATAGTATTTTTCTCCTCTACTTGATATAAATCATATTTATATCTAATTTCCTCCAAAAAAAAATGTATCTCATACATTTAACCACTATATCATATATAATTAACCAGTCCAATATATCAATCAAATTTTCTCTTGTTAATTTGAACATTTCAAATTAACCCAAATATTGGTTCTCAACTTTATCACTACCTAGGGGACCTAATGGACCTGTGACTCGAAGCTTCAACAGTACGTGAATAGTTAACTAAACTCTTTAGCCAGAGATCACCATCCATTAACTGCCAGGCATTCCACTAAAGCCCAACAACTGAACTCTTCTTACCATAGATATATTTTTGTGTCCATCGGATATAACCAATCATGAGTACGATGACCCTTCACAGATGCTCGTAAGTACAGTTGGACCATTTACCGTTTTGCCCCTGTAATTACATCTCACTCCTTAAGTACCACTGACTCTTCTAAATGAACAATACAACATAGTCCAACTATGTGTGAACACCTCTCAGACTAAGAAAAGATGTGTGGCACCACATCGTTCAAGCCCCGGAATCAGCCCTTAAGAGAGCCATCTATCTACTTACCCCTACCTCGAGGAATAAGTGAATTTCATCTTGTGTAGCTGAGTCCCCAGCTCCCAAATCAGACGAATTCCCAAAATGGTAGGTTTGAATCGGCGACCTAGCCACTCGCACCCATACAAATCAAAGTATCGCCCTCAATGGTAGGAGTTCCCAACTCACTCAGGATTGAGGTCATGTTACCTTATGCTCATCCTAGTGAAGTGAAGTTTCTGTCATGAATGGTGTTATTATAAACGAGACGTTGACACTTCGTGGTCAGGTCTTATACAAACTCTTTGTATAGGACGCCCCTACTCGCATATCCCCAACACGAATGATCAAGATCAGACCATCTGTGACGAGTCACAACACTTATGACCATTCCACAAAGCGGACCGCGTCCGTAGCATTACCAGGATATGGTTTCCCTCCTTTATCCATATACTACATACCATTTTGGTTATCACTAAAGACATGATCCACTTGTATGTCACCACATACATGCTTGAGTCACATACAGATAACCAGGGATTTATGTTTATTGGTTTGTGATAAAGCAAATAAAATAATTAACTGAGCAAAAATACAAGATGTGAAGTAAATATCATATATTAACAACACAAGCGTTCGTACATGCTGTTTACAAACTATAGGACACGAGACTTTAAGGCATCAACCTCAACAGGTAGAACATCAAGTGTTTCTTTTAACTTTAAGAATATCTAGACTTAGTGTTGTTGTTTTCTTTTATCTATCTTTATGTTTTTTTAGTAACTTTTGTATATTTTAAGTGTTGTTTTTCTTATTGTAATTATTTTCTTTTAGTGAAGAAATATGAATCATTTTCATATGCTAGGTGTTTAAAAAATGAACAAATAAGATGTATGTGTGGCAGGCAGTGCAACTACACACACAATACTTACAAATAAAAAAATATTTTTCCAAATTGATAATGCTAAAAGTAAAAGTTAATACAGTATCAGGTTCTGCAAACTTGATCGAAAGTTTTGGAAAAGCAAATATTATTTTGTCTAAAGGAACAAAATTTACAATTGACAATACATTATTCTCTAATCAATCAAAGAGAAATCTTCTAAGTTTTAAAGATGTACATTGCAATGGTTATCATATTGAAAGTGATGGTAAGAATAATGTGGAATATCTATGTATTATATCTAATGTCTCAAATACATATATTGGAAAAAATTGTTTGTTTTATCTTTTGGATTATATTATACTTCTATACGAGTAATTGAAACATTTGCAACAATGAACTTGAAGTTCATGAATCCAGACATATTTACATTTGACATGACCGATTGGGTCATTCAAGATCTATTATGATGAGGAGAATTATTGACAAGTCAAATGAACACATTGAAGAATCAGAAGATTCTTCAATCTAATGAATTATCATATGATGTTTCACTAGTTAAAGTGGGGACTGAATCACCTGCATTTTTAGAACAAATTCATGGTGATATATATAGACTTATTAACCCATCGAGTAGACCATTTAAGTATTTTATGGTATTAATAGATGCATCCGTTAAATGGTCACACGTGTACTTATTATCAAGTTGAAATCTTGCATTTACAAGATTACTTGCTCAAATATTAAGCTAAAAGCACAATTTTCTGATTATACAATTAAGATCATTCGTCTTGATAATGCTGGTGAATTTACATCCTAAGCTTTTGATAATTATTGTATGTCAATTGGGATAAGTGTTGAACATCCTATAGCTCATGTTCATACACAAAATGATTTAACAGAATCATTCATAAAACGTTTACCATTAATTGCAAGGCCATTACTTATGAGAGTTAAGCTTCCTCCATCTGTATGGAGTGGGGACATGCTATTTTTCATGCAGTGTCATTTGTACGTATTTGACCAGTAGTTTATCATAAGTACTCGTCATTAAAATTAGCTTATGGTCAGGAGCCAAATATTTTCCATCTGAGAATTTTTGGGTATGCAGTATATGTTCCAATTGCTCCACCACAATGCACTAAAATGGGTCCTTAAAGGAGGTTAAGAATATATGTTTATGATTCCCTATAAATTATTAAATATCTTGAACCCCGGATGGATGATGTATTTACTGCACGATTTGCTAATTTTCATTTTGGTGAGACAAATTTTCCAACATTAGGGGAAAGAATTAAAAAATTGGAAAAAGAAATTACATGGAATGCATCAGTATTGTACCATTTAGATCCTCGTACAGATCAATGTGAATTTGAAGTTTAGAAAATAATTCATGTGTAAAATATAGCAAATCAATTACCAAGTGTGTTTATAGATGCAAAAAAAGTAACCAAGTCACATATACCAACTGCAAACGTTACATAAAAAAATGATATCTCAACACAACAAATTATTATTAATGGTTCTAGAAATAATTATTATTTTCGTGAGAAACTATTAACCTCTTCTAGAAGTAGAACAAATTTCAAAACTTAAACTTGTAAAAGGCTTCTAAACTAAAATAGAACGATGGAAGAGAAAAAAAATGTTATATTATAAATTTGGTCTCTATGATTTAATAAATGTTAGATTTAGTTTATGTGATTTATAATTAGAATTTAGTCTCTATAATTTGATAAAATTCTCATAAATAGTCCTTAAGATACTATTTATAATCCAATTTTAGAGACTACTTGTAAAATTTTATCAAATGGTTAATTTCTAACTTTTTTCAAACTACAAGGACCGAATTCATATTAAAAAAAAATTAAATGCAAATTTGGTTTCAATGATTTGGAGAAATTAGAATTTAGTTCTTGTGATTTATAATTAGAATTTAATCTCTAGGGTTAGATAAAACCTTCTCAAAGAGTTGTTATAGCATCAACTATTTATGAGTATCTAATCAAACCATAAAGATTATGTATAAGGTTTTATCAAATCCTGGGAATTAAATTCGAATTTTTAATAGGAAAATTATTTCAAAATTGTTGAAAATATTTATAAGATATAACAAAATTTTAGAACTATCAATGATAGATGTTGATAGACACTGAAAGACTTCTATCTGTGTCTATAAATGACATTGATAGACACCTATAGAATCAACGTCTATAATTCTAAAATTTTGCAATATTTTATAAATATTTTGATTCATTTTTTTATATTTAAAAACGGATTTTTTTTAAATTATTCACACTAAATTTTAACTATTGACCGAATTTGTAATTTAATAAAAAAAAATGACGCTCAGTAATGAAATGCATAAATGATGAGCTTAAAGAGAAAAGGCATTTTAAAATAAACAAAAACAAAAGCAACAAACAATGCACGTGTGGCTCTCAAAGGCCAAAAGCTAGTGGTTGCTGACTCTTTCCAATTCTAAAGAACACTTTCTACAAATTCATTCATTCATTCTTAATCATCATCATTTTAATAATTCAATCGAAAACATCCAATCCAATCTCCATCATTAATTCACTAAATTTCTTCCCTCCATTTCAATTTTCATTTCAAATTCATTTTGATTTCCCTTTTTCCCTTTCATTTAAACCCTAATTTTCAAGCAGAGATCATCCCCAAACCCGTCGCGATTTTCACAGCCGTCGCCATTAACGACGAACAATCCACAATAATTTCACATCACAGACAGAAACAGAGAGAGAGAGAGAAGTAGAGAGAGAATTTTAACATTACAATGAATTTGTTTCATTCCGCTACAGATTCCTGACCTCCTCCTTCTTCAATTGCTCCTAGAAACGCATCCGCAACTCCGATTTCTTCTTCCAGTTCATGTACGGACTCTAATTTCTCATCTTCTTCCTCTACTCTCACTTCGCTCTGCCCTTTCTTCTGATTCGTCTCGATTTCCGGTGCGATTGAGTTGAACGATCCAAATTTCGGAGTGATCTCTGCTGAGAATCCGCAAAATTTGGTGTCGAAGGTGAAAGCGAAGCTGGAATTCGACGCCGACGTCAATTCATCGAGATTCTCGAGAGCTGTTGGACAGTGTTTCCGGCGTTTAGGTTCTCGAATCAAATCGGGATCCTCGATGCCTGCGTCAATGGAATCGACGGCGGCGATGGCTGGTGGTGATAGAGGACGGTCGACGGGATCTGGATTGACGGCGGCGGCGGAGAAAGAGGAGCGGGAGAGTGGTGAAAGTGATAGATTTTGGACTAAATTTTCGCGAGTTTGGGGCTCTGCCATTTTCTCTGTGCAGAGATCCAAATTCTTTTCTTTTTTTTTTCCTTTTTTTTTAATTTTAGAAGACTATTTAAGCATCTTCAGAATGAAATTACTGATATGCCCTCAATCCTACCTTGGAACATCATGTGGACCTCACCTTGAGTGGTCCCTCAGTTTTGGCACTAGCGGAAAGTGTCCACGTGTCATACAACTGGATTTTATTTTATTTTATTACATACCCTCAATCATTCAAACAAATTTCTTAAATTAAATTAAATGTTAAAAGTCACTTTTAGGACTAACTTTTATCGAATTACAATTTAATTTTTGAATTTTGATTTGTAACTACTTATTTCTACTTTTAAATGTGTAAAAAATTTGTTTTTAAAATTTATTAGATAAAAATTTAAATTTTATGTTCTCAACTTTCTTACGATTTAGTCTATATACTTTTAAATTTATAATAAATCTCTATTGTGTAAATCTAACATTTAGTTTAAGGGATTAATTTTAATAATAACATAACTTTTAAAAGAAATGATAAATATAGGATAGTGATAAAAAAGAAAATAATTTTAATAATATAATAAAAACACTAAATTGGTTGATTTAAGGTTGAAATAGAAACTATTGACAAATCTAGGGTAATTTAAGAAAATTGTGTCCCCATACACGATTCTAACCCAAAATACACAAGTGGACAAACTCATATGCCTCCCCATAAATGAGTTTACTTTTTTTTTTTTTAGTTTTTTAAGTTGCTTAATGTAGTTTACTTTTTTTTTAAATGTGTTTATAAAACTATAAAACATGTCATTTTACACCTAATAAGAAAAATAATTAATAAAATTATATTTAAATAATTACACATAATATGAAAAATAATTAATAAAATTATTTTAAAATAAAAGTATATATAAAGTTAAAACTATCAATTACAAGTCAATAAAAATTAGTGTAATTGTAACAACCCGACTCCCTAGGACTTGTACTAGACCGTTACTACATGTATGAATACATCTCAAAACGACTTTTTTATATATTGACTAAAACCAAATGAATTTTATAAGATAAATAAGTTTTATCAAAACTAAATAATTAAAAAAAAATTTATCGGGATACCCTTAAAATTATAAAACAATACTAAAAATTTTATCTAAAACATCTAACAATGCAATAACTAAATACATTTTAAATTCAAACAACAAAACTGAAATTTAAAATATGAAAACACAGAAACATGGAAACATCTGTCGGGTCCCAATGGCATAGTCACAGATTTCTTCTGTCATTCATCGAGGTTAGGCTATACATATGTGTATTTGCATATGCATGCATACTGGTGGGACAAACATACTATAATTCATCATAGAAACATGAGAACATGGAAACATGGATGGTCATCTAGTGAACAATTTGTTAAATTAAACGTTGAAAGTCACTTTTAGGACTCAACTTTTATCGAAGTTACCATTTAATTCTTGAATTTTGATATGTAATCACTTATTTTGTACTTTTAAATTTCTTATCATTTAGTTCTTAAAATTTAGTATGTAACAATTTAGCTTCTATATTTTCGACTTTCTAACAATTTAGTCTATATATTTTTAAATTTGTAACAATTTTGTTCTTATTATATAATTTTTCATCAAACTTAATTGTCAACTTTGATTACGTAACAATTAGCCTAAGGAGTTAATTTTAACAATAATGTAGTTTTTAAAAGAAATGACAGATATAGGGTACTGGTTTTTTTTTTTTTTTTTTAATAATGTAGTTTAAAAAAAAATTGTTCATTTAGGGTTGAAGTAGATACTATTACCAATTTGGAGTATTTTTAGAATATGAAGAAAATCATGTACCCTATACACGATTTCAACCTTCTACCTCATCCGCTACATAGTCGGTGATGAGTCTAACTAGCTATGTACACAAGTAGTGATTGACGGAATTTTTTGCCTAGTTTTAGACCAAATAAATTAACCGTTTCCACTTAATATGTAGTAGTGGTAGCATGTGTAGTGTCGAACTCAGGGAACCGTTGAGTTTCTCTATTAAATTATCTACAACACAAGGTAATCGCGTGGGTTATTGCAGAATTTCCCTGTTTAGTATACTTGATCATCGAATTCTCATAACTTGATTTACATTTTTGTTTATACTTAACCGAATTAATTAGAAAAACTAATTAATCATCCTAATTAGTTCAAAGTGAATTGATGAAAAGAATGTGAAGCCAAATTGACCTAATTGCATTAAGATCTAAGGCAAATAAAGTTGAATATTTAATTTTCAAGCGCCTAATTAAATATTTAATCAATTTCATCATAGGTTGATTAGAGTAATGTTTATCGTTATCAATCCACAAGCTAGTCTAACCTATTACCTCTTGCAGATTAACATACAATTACATGTCACTTATTATATGCTACTTATTATATGTCAATCTAAAGTAGTAATCATGCAATTAACAATCGGTAGACAATATGATCATTCTCTACTAAATTAGAATTGAAACCACCAAATACAAATAAAACAAGTTTAAATACTCACAAATTATATAAATAGGGAGAAAATCCTAAAACCCAAATTAAAACAAGATACGCTCATAGTCGACATGAAGATCAAGGAGGTAGAGTTTGGATACATCAAAGATACGAAAAAAATAAAAAAGAAAATAAAAAAGGACAGAAGAAAATAGAGAGAAATCAGGTAGAAATCAACAAGGAACGGATGTGATATACCTTAGATGGCTAATGCACTGTTTAAAAAATTTGGCCCGGTGCCGAGGTGCTGCATAAAAAGCAGGTCTTTAGTGGGCAACGTCACGACACTGATTGGAATGCACATGCGTTGATGTTTGGAGTGTTGTGGCACTCAATGCCTTCTAGGAAATGTGGTTTCTCTCTACCTTTCAACGTCGGTTCGCCATGCTTGTAAGGGCAAAATGGTCATTTTGATATTCTCTTTCTTGGTTGATGCATTTAAACTTCATTTTGGCATGTTTTAGCTTCATTTCATCATTAACACTCCGTTCTACCTTTTTGGTGCTCGATACCGATAAAATCATGAAATAAACATATAAAACCAAGGAATAACCTCAAATTAAGCGGAGCAAGATAGTATATTTTCAGTACTATCAAACACCCCAACTTAATTCTTGATCATCCTCAAACAAGGTAGAGTAAAAACATACAATCACACAAAGTTATGCTCACCCAATTTGCAAGATTCGTTACTCAAATCTTAACAGTCTCCGAAGATCAACTTGCAATCAATAATGTATCCAATCATATCAATCAAACACAATTTAAAATTGATTCTAGACCTATTCATGCAAAGTTCAAAGCCTTTTTAATTAAGTCTCAATAGCCCTTAACGATTTTATGTAGCTCTCAATTCAATTTTTCCTTACTCTGACTCAAGCACTAACCATCAAGGGCAAATAATAATAATAATAATAATCAGGATGGTAATATGTCAATTGAGGTGCCTGAATTTAAATTCTACATACATTAGCTTTCAATATCACTGCAGGGAACTATACTCTTTTCATGCAAGTATCCTAACTAATCACAACAAAGATTGCTCTTTCTACTCTTAGTCATGCATATACGTTACAAGTTCATTTTTTATCAGCTAATTTTTTTAAGTAGGCATATAAATCATTTTTCTACCTCAGTAATACATTACAACCTGTCATGCAAAACACTCTTTAATTAGTTAGGCCTTTCAAAGTGATAACAAACATACAAACAAAATAACACAACTTTAAGCAAGCAAGACCTAATGTAAACATACAAACAACTTAAGCGTCCATGAGAGATAAGAAACTTTTTTAAAATATGGCTAAAAATCATAATTACTCAATTCAAACATCATCTCATACGAGTCTAATAGCAAGGGAGTGCATCATAGACTAGTAATCATAATAAACCAAACAAGAATGAGCAAGCATGCATTACAAAGCATAAATATAGTCAAAGCTTAGATGCTCAAGGACACCTGCTAGAATACAAACTGTAATGTCTCGAATTTCAAGTAAATTTAAATTAATTATCTTCGATAGATTGGATTTTATGTTTCTTTTATTCTGGTTTGGAGCAAAAATAAAAATAAAAATAAAATAAATTTGAGGAGATAATAATTTAAATTAATTTGACGAGAGAGATACGAAGTTAATTGGTGAAAGTTAATGTGTGGACTAAAAGATTTAGAAATTTAGATTTAAATTAAGAAAATTTGGTGAAATATTTTGGAGTGTGAATTTAATTTGGTGGGTTATGAAGATTTAAAAAGGAAATGGAAGGCAGTATATATATATATATATATATATTAAAGAATTAGGGTTTTGGGAGTTTTGAAATATATATAAAATGTTAACAGCAAAAANAGGCAGTATATATATATATATATATATATTAAAGAATTAGGGTTTTGGGAGTTTTGAAATATATATAAAATGTTAACAGCAAAAAAAGGAGTAGAGCCTTTCAGCCGCCCCCCTAAAAATTTCACAAAATGACTCAAAAACCAAAAAAATTTCTACCAATAACCTCTTCCTGAAAATTTTTTTACCTCTGACCTTTTGTCCATGCAAAATTCAAAAATTACCCCCAATTTTAAAATGCCTTCAGATCAAAGCCTTCCATCTTTTTCCTTCAACCATTTCTCAAGCATTCAATATGTATTCAATGCAATACCAACATTCCACCATAGCATTTATTCCCAACTAATATTCTAACAATAACATTGAATAACATTGGTATGAACAGAATGGAAGATCACTCTTAGTATTCACTTTTTGTCGAACTCCCCACAAAATTCTCCTATTGTTCTTTCGAAGTGTTCTCTCAGAGTTTTAGTTCAACATCCTCGTCGATCTCTTTCATCATCAGATTCAGTAATAGAGAGAATGTAAGTGTTATTCTACAATATTTCTTGTCACAGATCGCTTTAATAATAAGCGTCGTTTAGTATTAAATGAACGATAGTATAGTAATATATACACAATTGTTCATTACAATATAAACAATCGTTCAAGAATTACTAGATGATCATGTAGTAAGTTTTAAACGATCATGTAGTAATTTATAAACGATCGTGTAGTACTGTATAAGTGATCGTGTAGTACTATATAAACGACCGTTCAGAAATTTATATGATCGCATATACAATACTAAGCGACTGAATATCAATTAAACTTTTACGATTTGGTAGGGATTTGGATGAGTCTGAAAGAAATTATGTTGGAGGTCATATGAAAGGTCTGAAAGTAGTGAGTATTATGCACTAACGACTGAATATCGATCCAGATATGTTTGATGTACTCATTAAATATTGTTACAATTTATTGGTCCCAACTCCCTCGATTGACATAATCGATGATGAAGACTTTAGCTTTTTTTTTTAGAAGGAAGTGATGCATCCTGGATGCTGATATTTGTATCAGTTACACCTTGCAAAAGTCATGGAGTGCACATAGATGATATGTACGAACATTGCAATCCAACCAATCAACCTACTTTAACCAGTCAAAACTTTGGGTTTGCAACCATTCCAACACGTAATATTCACACCATGTCTTCACTAGCTGATCATATTGAGCCATGTAACTTAGGGGATGACCGAAGTGAAGCTTGGTTTGGTCACAATAGTGAATCCAGATGTACTTCACAGTTTGATACTGAACATAGATATGGACAATCTTCATGACCACAACTTCTCCAAAACCTTACATCCATGTTCCAACTCCACTTGCTCCCATTCCACCAGTTGTGATGCCTTCAGTTCAAATGCATTCCACCATTCTAACACAACCATTTGTAGATATACCCAGACCATCAGAGGGTTCAACGTATGACAACCTCATCATAATACCTTATAACTGTCTGAATGACTAGGATATAAAGGTCGGTCAAATTTTCTTTTCGAAATATGATTTGTCAGTTAAATTATCAATGCTTGTAATAAGAAATAACTTTGACTACCGTGTAAAAAGTCAACAAAGAGCTTGTTAACTATCCGATGGTTGCTTGAGGAATGCAAGTTGAGGGTCCGTACAAAAAAAAAAAAAAAAAGAAGAAGAAAAAATTGATTCATTCAAAGTGACAAAATACCCAAGCGAACGTATATGTTCTCTTGAAATGAGAATGGGTAATCATCGACAAGCAAAAATTTGGATTATTGGACACTTAATCAAGTCCAAATACGAACAAGTTGGTCGAACATACCGCCCGAGGGACATAATTGAAGACGTCCGACGAGATTATGGAGTGAACATAAGTTACAGGTAGGATTATCACGCTAGAGAATATAGATTGGTGTTCGCACGAGGGTCACCGAGAGGATCATATGCTATTGTTAAAGCATATAGCGAGACACTTAAGCTTGCAAAACCATGTACGATCTTTGAGGTTGAAGTAGAGGATGGTCAATACTTTAAGTACATCTTCATGGAACTTGGTCCATGTATCAGGGGTTTTTTGAGTTGCATCTGCCCAGTAATCATTGTTGATGGGACCCATTTGCACGAGAAATACAAAGGTGTGTTGTTAATAGCAACATGTATTGATGGCAATAATAACATATATCTTATCGCCTTTAGTGTTGTAGATGGTGAGAACAATGCATCATGAACTTGGTTCATGACTCATCTAAAGGCTTCGATAGGAAACATTCCAAATTTAGTGATTATATCAATTCGTCAAATCTTAATTGCAAAGGCTATCACAAGTATATTCCCTGATGCATTTCATGCTCTATCTATATACCATATTCGAAAAAAATTTATTGACAAATTTAAGAATAAGAACATAATCCCAGACTTCTACCTAGCGGTGAAAGATTAGAGAATGTATGAGTTTCAGATGTATTGGGTTAAGCTCCATAAATATTCTGGTATGAAGACCTATCTTGAGGAGGTTGGATTACAACGATGGGCAATGGGTTTATCAAGTCCATTGTAGGTATTACAAGATGACGATAAATATAGTAGAATGCCTCAATGGAATTTTGAAAGATGCAAGAGAATTACCAATCACGAAGCTATTGGAGCATACCTGCGAGTGCCTACAAGGTTGGCTCTATATCCAATATACACATGCAATGACATGCATAAACATTGTAACTGATTACGCAATGAGTATTCTTAAGGAATCAGAATTGATGTCTAGAACATATAATTTTTCGCAAGTGGACATGCATATAATTAATGTGGACAATGGATATTTGAAGGGGTTAGTTGATCTTCGTTCACGGACATGTACTTGTATGGAGTTTAATTGCATTGAGATCCCGTGCTCCTATGCAATATCTACAGCGACCCTGAGAAATATTAATGTTCAAACATTATGTGCAAAATGGTTTGCAGTTGAGTGTATGCTTGCTGCTTACGTCGAACCAATCTCCCCAATTGGACATAGACAATAATGGAGTTAAAGACCAGATTTTGAAGACTATGAAACTCTACCACCACGAAAGGTAGCAAGTGTCGGTCGACATCAAATCGTTAGGATACCCTCTCCTAGAGAGGAGCCATGTCAAATACATGGTGTATACGATGTGGTTAGAGAGGATATAACAAGAAAACATGCAGACAAACATTAATAACACCTGACATTGACCCATCTAGGCTCAACGATATGTAATTTGCATGTGATCAATTTGTTATAAATAATTGGCAATCTCTTAGTTATTTATGGGCGATCTATTAGTTATTTATATACGATCACTTAGTTATTTATTGGCGATCGCTTAGTTATGGGTGATCACTTAGTTATTTATATATGATCGCTTAGTTATTTATGGGCGATTGATTGGTTACTTATATATAAGCACGTAGTTACTTATGGGTAATCACTTAGTTATCTATGGGTGATCGCTTAGTTATTGATATACGATAGCTTAGTTATTTATATACGATCTCTTAGTTATTTATATACGATCGCTTAGTTATTTATGGGTGATCGCTTAGTTATTATGTGAGATCGTTTACTTCGATCTATGTGTAGCTTAGTTATTTCTATGCGATCGCTTTATTATTTGTATACAATTTCTTTGTTATTTGTATGTGATGCTATAGTTATTATGTGTGATCATTTACTCAGATATATGTGATCATTTAGTTAGTTTTGGGTGATCGAGTAGTTATTTATTTGCTTAGTTAAATGTACAGTACAATTCAAATTCTATTACATAAATATTTATTTGTCTACAACTGGGCAACATACTGTTTCCTATACAATGCCATATTAGCCTGTGTTAAGATAGTCCTATCAACACCAGTTACACAGTATTCTATAAATTTAGCACAAAAAATTCCACAGTCTAGAGACTTGCCCTTTTGGAGGGTCACCTTTAATCTCTTTACTTCTCATTGCTCGTACTTAAACCTCCTATGTTGAATGTCAAATCGAACAGAAATTAGTATCAAAGATATTGCTCTGGCCACGAGCTGAAGATAACCATAAACTATGTCGCTATCGATGTAGTTCGACATGGAGTCAGATACAAAGATTGTGCACCTTTCCAAGAACGTAGTCAGTAAAGAAGTGAGAGTCCGCCCAAAACCTCATATGTGCTTCTTAATCTAACCAGCCTACCACTTTACCATCCTTTATTTTATGACCTTCTGACCGAATCTTAGAAGCAATTCCCTCTGGCTCCATCAAATCTTCCTGGGAAAGGCAAGACAGTTTGACCCTCCACTGGTTATTCATTGACATGTTCATGTGCACTGGTCTGAGGGGGATCTTCTCCATGTTCGTTGTGGGTATTGTTACCATCATTATTATTATCATCACGAGAAATCCCCTCATTATTATCACTCTCATCATGATGAGTCCTTATATTATTACTATCCTGAACAAATCAAATGAAATATTATGTTAATGAGGTAATAGATCGTTTAAGGCTATCTAAACAATTGTTTATAACATCTAAACGATCGTTTAAGACTATCTAAATGATCGTTTAATAATCTTAAACGATCGTCTATATTTTCTAAACGATCATTTAAGAATATGTAAACTACCATTTAGAAAATATAAGTGATCATTTAGATTATCTAAATGATCGTTTAATAATCATAAATGATCATCTATATTTTCTAAGCGATCATTTAAGAATATGTAAACAATCGCTTACAAAAGTATAAGTGATCGTTTAAGAATATCTAAATGATTGTTTAATAATCTTAAATGATCATCTATATTTTCTAAACGATCATTTAAGAATATGTAAATGGTCGTTTAGAAAATATAAGCGATCATTTAGATTATCTAAGCGATCGTTTAATAATCTTAAATGATGGTCTATATTTTCTAAACAATCATTTAAGAATATGTAAATGATCGTTTAGAAAATATAAGTGATCATTTAGATTATCTAAACAATCTTATAAGATTATATAAATGATCATTACCATTTGAGAATATCTAAACGACTGTACAGAACATACCTCATTCAGACGATGGACTATCATCTTTATTTCGTTCAGTTGTGGCCCATCAGATGATGTTGGACAGTAAATATATCTCCCATCTGCGGGACCATGGTAGTCAAGTTTTCCAAATCCTTGCGAACTTCTTTAATTTCCTCCCTAAGAACCTTGTAGGATTTGGAATGACGATGTCTTGAGGACTTTTGTTGCTTATTTGATGTTCATCACGTTCCCTCTTACCCTTTAGGGGGCTAGTCTGAAACTACATACGTGGTTTCGGCTCTATACGTTGCGCATTTATAGGCTGATCTACATGGGGTTCATGCTCTTTGTGCCCTCTAGAGGACTCATGAGCATCAATGGAGTGTTCAACCTCTTTGATCCTTCTTTTTCCATCAACATGAACCACATTAAGTCCTTCCAGTCGGTTCTCTTTTTACTTTATCTCCTCTGTGCTAGGTATAAATTTCGACACAACAATAGTCTATATATAAACAAATGAGAAAGTCATAATGCATGAAACTATACACAAATGAGCAAGTCAGAAGCGATCGGTTACTTGCTTTTTGGCTGGAAAACGTTATTTCTCAATGATCGGTAAGATGGAGCACGAGAACAAGTTCATCTAAGATTTCTAGGAATTGTAACCTTGTTGACTTTGGTGGCTATGAACTTACTTGATGTGGATAAATTTTCATAAGCCCAAACCTATGATATGGGAACTTTATTACACATACATAACACACAGGTTTAATGTATATTAAAGTGAATTAGAAACAAAAGTACATACCTAGAATCTAAGTGCAAATCCCTTTATATAGTAAGATGAGGCAAGGTGATCATTTTCTGCTTTCTTTGAATCATACGCCCCCTTCTTCCCATGCTCTTTATGCTATTCCATGTACGTCTATAAAAGAGAGAAGACCAATTGTAATGTACAAATACTTCATGATCATCGACAATCCCAAATATATTCACATCAAATTGGGTTTTTTTTGTCTTTTCCAATCATCGCCGTTTCAATGAATAGTGCCAATGCAACATTGACAACATCTTCATCATTAGTAAAATTGAACTTCTCGAATGTGGTCTCCACATCCTTGCAAGAAATATCCTTTTCATTTGGGTCCTTCGGTCTAAGAATGAGTTCTCGCAGCCTTTCACTGCTTGTTTCTCTTTCTACTGTTTCCTTGGTTGGCCACAACCTAGTTACCAAGTTAAAATCATCTTTGGAGAATGTTACCTTCTTCCCTAGAATGTTAAATGATATACCATCTAGGTTCACATCCGCTACCTCTTTTAATATAAAGTGGTGCAAAAGTTGTCCATTAAAAACAAGTTCTATATCCAACAGTGGACCAAGGACCATTTTCCTATACAGTCTCATGTGTTCTTCTGTTAACTTCTGTCAACAGTGGACCAAGGACCATTTTCCTATACAGTCGAATGTTAAATGATATACCATCTAGGTTCTTCTGTCACTTCTATATCCAACGTGTACATTACAACAATTAGTAAACAATCGCATAATAAAAATTAAACGACCGCATAACAGATATCTCAACGATCGTGTAACAGTTAGCTAAACGATCGCATAACAGATAGCTAAACGATCGCAGGATATAAACCTAAACGATCATACAATAAATATCTAAACGATCGTGTAACAGCTAGCTAAACGATTGCATAATAGATAGCTAAACAATTACACAATATAAACCTAAATGATCACATAATAACTATCTAAACGATCGTGTAACAGTTAGCTAAACGATCGCATAACAGATAGCTAAACGATTAGATAACAGACAATTAAACGATCACACGTTATATACCTAAATGATCACACAATAAATATCTAAACGATCGCGTAACAGTTAACTAAACGATCGCATAACAAATAGCTAAATGGTCAAACGATATAAACATAAACGATCGCATGATATAAACCTAAACGATCATACAATAAATATCTAAATGATCGCTTAGTATTCTTTATTCGATCGCTTAGTAATCTCTATCTGATCATTTTGTAATATCTAAATGCTTGTTTATTATTCTCTAAACTCTCGCTTGGTATTCTCTATACGATCACTTAATATTTTCTCAACGATCAATTACAAATGAATACATGATTAAACCATAAAAAGATAGTCAAATTTCGAATATCAACATGTATTCTTCAAGAAAAAGAGTCTCATACCTTTTAGATCTTGACGACGGTGGCAAGTGCATAAAGACAACCAGCAAGAAACCTATAAGGAGTGCTCGGCTGAAGTTCGAAGAGAAAATATGAGCAAATTTGAGAGAAAAATCTTCAAAGAGAAATATCTTGAGAAGGGAACGAAGGAAATGACGGGACCTATCGTCGTAAACTATTCATAGAGGCACACAGATACCAAATGGTCTGAAGGCTTTTTAAAATTGGGGGTAATTTTAGAATTTCACATGGGAAAAAGTTCAATGGTAAAAAATTTTTTAGGAACAAGTCATTGGTAGAATTTTTTTGGTTTTTTGGTCATTTTGCGAAATCTCCCCCCACCCCCTTCTTCTCACTCCACTATAGCCGTCTGAAAATGCCCTCCATCACACTATCATCATCAAGGATCTTCAGTACCACCACCACACAGTCTGTCCATCTGCCAACTCTACAGAACGCATCATTGAGCATGACCCTGTAGATCTATGGGTTTTCGTCTGTCGATGAGCCATCGACCAGGCACCGCCGCCAGCCATCGTTCGTCGTCGGTTGAGTTTCATCTGAGTCCTACCATTAATAACTGGTAGAAATGAAAGTTATTGTAGCCTTTTATTTAGAATTATGAGGGCTAACAAGTAGAATATACGGTGATTATACTAAGAATTCATGTGAAAAGTGAGCTTGCGTCGATCAACATTGAGAATCTTGGCTAACCCAATATTATGCATTATTTTGCGTCAAAATGTCTATCTTTTGTAGCTATCGCAGGAACTGATCACATGCGTTGAATCCCAGACCATCGCAAGGGTGATCACATACATTCATCGCATGGATGTTGCGGCTATTAACCGCATGCGTCCATCGCATAGAGGTTGCAGCTACAGGAAAATAACCATGATAGAAGGATGAACGCAAGGGTGGTGGAATGCGATGGTACTTTAGAAACCAAGCATGAGTGTATACATTGGGAGTATAAAAAAGATGATGTTAACATTTCACCTACCACGCCATTAGTAGCAGAGATTCAAAGCAGGTCCATCGCGCCGTTAGTGACATAGATTCAAAGTGGGACCATTAATGCTGTCAGCCCAAATTCAAATCATTCGAGCTTCTACCTTAAGGCAGATCCTTGTGATCACAGATGAGAGCGTGAGAAGAAATTCTTTGAGATTTCTTCATTCCTTCAACCATTCCAAGTGACGATCGGAGCTTTGCCGGAGATAGATCTCGAGAGAGACTACTCCATCGCTCTTCCATGGCACCACCAGTAGCCTTGACACACATCTGATGGAAGTAAGAGATTGCCTACATCTAGCCCTCTATCTCTCTTCTTATCTCTATATTGTATTACATTTTGGCTTAAGATATTAATACATTTTGTAATCAATGCATCTCTTTATTTCATTCGATTCCATCTTCATTTACCTCTTCTTTATCATCATTTACTTTCATTGCAATGACTAACTAAGATTGCAAGAGTATCACATACTTAATCATGCGACATAGACATATGAAGCATGTAGCAAACCACCGAGAGGTGTGCATTACGCGAGTATAGTGAGTAAATTCTCTTTGCTTAGTGTGAGGCTGTAGCAAAGCTTGTCTATGAGCGGTCACAATGCTTGTCTATGAGCTGATTAGCGGCGACTAACTGCCCAAGAGGGTAAGTAATGGAACACACTAAGCAAAGTAAGCAGTGTTCCTAGAGATAGAAATAATCTTATGTCAACCATGCTTTATGTGATCATCTTGTCGTATGAGTGCATCATTCACCATTTGGACATACTTGGGTGAGTAGTCTAAAGACCAAATCTAGGCTTGAGAGAGTCAGATTGGATCGCATAAGCAAGAGTAGAAACTTAGGAATAAGTTTTATCTGCTATCTACATATCGTATGCGCCCTAGAAGTAGGATATGGTGGTATGTGGTCACCTTGTTTTATGTATGTTAGATCGCATAAGCAAGAATAGAAACTTAGACATAAGTTCTATTGACATTTTCGTATATGCATCGCATGCGTATATAATTGTGTATAGCATGATCGCATCACTTGTGCTGGCTAGGATTACCCTTGTGATCAAGCTTAATAATGCGGTGAAGTCATCCCCTCCACCATGTTATCTATTTTTCCATGCATCTTATTATGCGTTAATAGTTGTCGCATCTCTACCAACTCCCATAGTTATACTTCCATTGCTTAATCTGTTTAGTTAGGAGTAGGAGTAGCGCATAGTTCTTTAACTTCATTATTATTTTATTCTTCATCGTAAACACATTACGTCGCAACATTTAGTTACAAGTCCCTAAGTTCGACCTCGGATCACCCTAAGAAACTTGCGTTCTCGTTATACTTGACGAGAAAGCAAGAAAACTTGTGGCAGAAATGCATGGACATCGCATATGTTCTTAAACGTATCTTGCATATTTCATAGTCCCACGCATGACCCTAGCGACACATGGAGATCAACGCATATTATAAGACGCACACATCCCACCAGTCGTCGATCACTCACTCGGTGTTGAGTGGTAGCCTCAACATTATCCATCGATCAGTCGGTCTAAACGTGCCTTCGTCTACTAGTTTTCGTCCACGGTGTTGGTCCGTGTCACCTCAAGCTCGACGCTCATATCTGTTTCTGCAATAGATTGCTAGGGAAGCTTGGCCATCATTCGTCCCTTGGGTTAACCATTGACTTCTATTGCTTGGCGTCGTACATCGCGCTCCAATGCCATTTTCCCCGCCGGTCAGAGTGCTCCAACTGTTGGCATTGTCTGTCGATTGTTTTCTCCCAGTTCGACCACTCATTTGTAGATCAGTTGCTTCAGATCTACTGGTTGTGGTAATTTTTAGTTGAGTTTTGGATTTTTTATTGAAGGGTTTCGAGCACCATTAACTCTTGGCTTCAAATTTTTGATACCCACTAAGTGTTGGTTGCAAAGTTAATTTACTCATAACATTTGTTGGTAGATTTAGGTTCTGGCAGGGGTCGTTAGCATGTTGTTCAACAAAGTCCAAGTGTTTCTAGCGACTTTTGGTAATGTTTAAGGTTTGTAACCCAATTAGATTGATTCATGAGTGTTGTAAATTGGGTTTTAATCATAAAAATATGTATATTTGGCTTAGGATCGAGTTGATTTGGAGGACTGAAGGTGGATTCAATCAAATAATTTGTGATTTGGGACTAGATCCTAAAGATTTAATATAGTTTTTGGCATGCCTTAGGTTTCGATTCAAATGTTGTGAAGATAGATAGAGGAGGTTACTTGTTTGTAGAATTATTATTTTGGCGTCATATTGAGGTAATTGGTTGACTACTGATTCGCTCACGAACCAAGCGCCCTAACCAAGTTGATGTTAAGACTGTGTATGCATGTGAGAGCATGATATTATTGTGATTGAATGTTTTGCTATAGTATGCTAATGGATGGATTGTTGAGGGTGTTCTAAAAACTTGTGAGTTATGGTACTAAGATCATGATGACATGTTTATGTTGTTATAGGATTTGGATGTTGTATGATGCATTTGGGACTATTGGTGACTATTAATACTCCTTCAGGCTATATACTTCTTATGTTTGAGTACTTCTTATGTTTGTAAACTTTCAAGTTCACTTCTTATGTTTATGTTTTGGTGTTCCTATGGGATCGCCACCTATGTTTATGATTGTGTCCTTTCAGGGTCACTACCTATGAAAGCTTGCCTTCGGATTTGCCCCTTATGCAGGCTTATGCTTATGCCTATGATACGTAATGTACACTTGTGTCTCAATAGAAAAGCTAACAAGATCACCTAATGGGTCTAGTAGTAGATCATTTACTGAGTATTTTATACTCACCCTTTTCTCTTCATGTCTTTCAGGTAAAGGGAAGGATAAAATGGCGAATGACAAGAAGAATTCGTGATCGAGGCTTAGGACTTGACAACACTTTTGCATATGTTTTTCTTATGTTTGCAAGTTTTAGCATTGTAATTAAACCTTTAAATTATTTTAATATTTCATTCAAATTTTTTTCTTTAATTTATTTTAAATTAAAGTTTAGGGTATCCTAAGTAGAGATTTTATTTTATTTTTATAGTTTTATAATAAAACACTTTTGGATGGAACAACGTTCAGAATATAAACTGCAGTCTATACTGCATATCCCTAAAATGATTGAGGTAATTGAGCATAACTCATCATAGATCGAACCATGTCTAACAAGGTTCGATTTCTCCTTTCTGCAATACCGTTTTGTTGTGGTGTTCCAGATGCTATGAGTTGGGATTGAATTTCATTATCTACCAGATAGTTCTGGAATTGTAAATTCATATATTCACCATCAAATCAAAGTGTTTTAATTCTTTTACTTAACTGATTTTCAGTCTCAACTTTAAATTCTTTGAACTTTTCAAGAGTTTCAGATTTGTGACTGATTAAGTAAATATAGCCATATCGAGAGTAATTGTCAATAAAACTGATGAAGTACTAATATCCTCCTCGAGCTTTAACATTCATCGGACCACAAAGGTCTGATGTATAAGTCCAAGAGGTTCTTTGGCTCGAAGACCTTTGTCAGAAAAAGATATTTTCGTCATTTTTCCCTCAAGACATGATTCACATGAAGGTAGAGAATTTTCTTCTAACTGATTTAGATGACCATTTTTTACCAATCTCTCAATCCTGTTGAGATTAATGTGACCAAGTCTGAGGTGCCAAAGATAGGCGTTGGGAGAAAATTTTCACTTTTTATTATGAGTTTCAGCCATTTTAACATCTCTATATTTAAAATGGCTTTTGCTTCCATTGGTTGTAATATGTATAAGTTATTTGCAAGTCTAGCTGAAAAAATATGAACACCTCTTGAATAAACAAATACTTCATTACATTCAAAAGATACACTGTACATATTCTCTGAAAGATAGGAAATGGAGATCAGATTTCTTTTCATCTTAGGTACAAAAAACATATTCTTGAGCAAGATAAAAGAATCTCCAAAAAATAACTTCACATCTCCCACTACTTCAGCTGAAATGACTTCCCATGTGCCCACCTTGAAAGTCATCTCATATTCAGAAAGTCTTCTCCTAGAACTAGTTTTCTGTAGAAAAGTACAAACATGATTAGCGGCGCCTGAATCTAATATTAAGTTAAGGTGAGAATTTTCCACTATACATGTTTCAACAACTAGTAAATCATATTTACTTTGTTTAGTCTTTTCTACTTTCTTTTCAGCCAGATATTTTGGGTAATTACGCTTCCAATGCCCAACCTCTCCACAATGGAAACATTTTCCCTTCGGAGTTTTGTTCTCGTTTTTCTTTGCAGCGGTTTTCTTTTTCCCTTTTTTCTTTCTGCTTCATTTGAACAGTTTTATCCTTAGAAGAAGGACCAACTTTCTTATCATTAATGGGTTTCATGCCAGACGTGGACCCTTTATAAAACTTTTTCGATTTCAAAATAACATTTATTTCTTTTTCCTTGAGTTTCATCATAGATTGATAAGTTTGTAATTCATTCAACAACGTCGTTAAGTTATAAGTGATTTTGTTCATGACAGCATTTGTCCTGAACGACAAATAGTTCTCAGGAAGAGATTCCAATATCATACTCACTTTACTTGTCTCGTCTATCATAGCCCTGTGAGCCTCCGCGATGTTAGAATGGACCATCATATTGAGAACGTGTCTTTTACATTGGTCCCTTCTTTCATACGTGTCATATACACATATTTGATGGCTTCATGTTTAACAGACGATGACGGTTGCCCAAACATCTCCTGTAATGATGCCATGATCTCACAAGCTGTGGTCATGACCTCATGTTTCTTGTTGAGTACATCAGATATACTCGCCAAGATATAGGCCCGAGCTTTTTCGTTCGCCCTCATCCACCTATCATAGACATCCCGGACATTTCGAGTAGTCATTGAACTGGGAACTGGAGAACGCTCATCCGTTAACACAAACCTTAAATCGTCTACGACTAATATTATATTGATATTTGACTTCCAATTCGAGTAACCCTCTCCGTTAAATTTGTTAAAAGCAAGCAATTGTATGATCGAGTTCGACATTGCTGAAACATTTTAAACAAACTCTATTAAATATGCATCTAAATCCATTTTAGCAGAACTAATAAAGTACCTAATAAATCCTTATTTGTTTGCAACGATACTTAATTGATTTAGAACAAGTACTACCGTGGGGCAGTCAAGAATTTCTTCACAGAAGCTAAGACAGTTCTTGACCAAATAGTTCTTTTGGTTATCGTTTTCGGTCAAGATCTTATACACTTAGTAATTCTTATAAGTGTGACCCACCATTTTTAGATCTTATAGGATGATATGAATATGCCTCCGAGATAGAAGACAATATCCAAGACGAAACTATAAGATCCTATTCATTTTACTGAAGCTTGAGTTGTTCCGAATCCTATGTCACAACCCTCTGTAGGGATCGCTGTGGTTAACGACTAGCTAGTGCCACATAAAAATGATAGCAGACGCAACATAGGAATCTCATAGTTCAAACTAATAGAGGAGACCGTATAACAATGTTGACACATTTCCTTCACCCACTTACTATGAACCGCTTCCCTTATTCACCTTGTTATTGACCCATGCAAACACTTTCCGCATAGAGCAGTCGAGGTAAAATCGACAAGAAGCCGGACATGGATCTCACAGTGTGAACTCTTGAGGACGTGAGAGTTAATAACTATATATCAAATATATTGTTAATCTCTCACTAAAGTGTTCTAAATGATTGGGTAATTTACTTAGGCATGACGGCTAATTTCATACAACCTAAGTCTAAGTGGTTTATCCAAATATAACTCTTATAATTGGATTTAACCTACAATGTCTAGGTGATAAACCATTTTATTATCTCACATCGCTCACGCAAGCTCATAAAATCAGCTAACAATTCTCAATAGTTTGGTCACAATCCCCAGGTAGGAGGTGTTCCGTAAACCGTCAACTTAAGTACCCTCAGCCTTAGACAGGTTTATGAACTGATATGAGTTTGGAACCATATTTTATAAGGTAAAAATCTATTTTAACGTTTAAAATTAGTTGTTAACATAAGTGAGCATGCAACTGTTCTTTGTTATGGATTTTAAACGTCTAACCAATTTTATAACAATTTACAAAATTTAGACATGCTTAACATCCATAACATTCAACAAAGGTATCTAATATAACTATTATATTAAACACAATCCTAACATGCATACTATATATTATAACAATTATAACATACTTTCAATGCACGTAACATGCTTCGTACGGTGGGATTTTAAATCTACATGGCATACTGTATGCATATACATGAATTATTTAATTATCGCATACATCTCATGCATAAACAATTAAATACTAACTCTTATGGTTTTCGTTTTGGCATAAACAAGCAAACAGATGGCTAACTATTACAAACATCTTTAAAACCGTCTTTGAACTGCTCGAACCGCTCCAAACCGAACCCAAACATCTTGAACTGGGCTGGATGAGTCTGAACTGGACCAACCAAAACCATTTGAGGCTGAACCGGATTAGACCTTGAGAAAACTGGTCAAACCAACTGCTCTCGGTCTAACTTCAAAATGCTGCTAAGGCCGATTGTGTAGTGCTGAAGGTAATCGTCTAGTGTCATCCCCTTAGGTTGAAAGGAAGTACACGATTGCTTAGTGTTTGTTGAAAGCTAAACGATCATTTAGCTCTATCATATAGAACTAGATGATCGCTCAGTTCCATCGCCATGCTATCGCTTAGCTCCATCGCATAGAACTAAATGATCGCTTAACACCATCGTCCAGTGCCTTCATGTCACCGCTTAGTATCCGCCGCAACTAAATGATCACTTAGCTCAATCGCTTAGTGCTATCACGTAGCACTTCACCACATCGCTTAGCACGCATCATAGCTAAACGATCTTATAGCCCCATCATTTTGAAAATTCAACATATCATTTAGTTCCTATGACAAAGCTAAACGATCGTATAGTTCTATCGTATAGCAAATTCACGCATCGTTTAGCTTTTGCAGGTACACGATCGCTTAGCGTTCAACATAACAATGACCAGCACCCAATGCTAAACGATCATCTAGATTTTCTTCTCATCGTGTAACGTTTGGAGCTAAACGATCGCTTAGCAACTGGACCTCGGCAAAAAATTTGAGTAGAAGCTGAAAAAACTGGAATAGCAGCTCGGCCTTCTTCGCTTGTTTCTTCAATTACATCTTAATTTCAACTCTAATGACTCCAAATAAATTACAGACTCTTGCTAACACATAAATTCTCATCAAACAAGAGCCAATTACAAATTTAATTGAGAAATTAAAGAGAATTAAGATGCCAAAACTCAGAAAACCATACCAGTGCATCAATTTCATATATCTCATGATAAATACCCACCACACCAAAATTAGACCGAATTGAATGCTTAAAAGATGATTTGATACCAATTGAAAGAGTTAAATAACATGCACAGAAGTATCAAGGATCCATAAACATTCAAATTCACTAATTTTGGCAGAAACTAAAGCATGCTTTTCTAAAAATAGGGTTTTAAGATCATGCCTTTGAAGAACTCTCCAAAAATCTGATTGTACAGCGGCTGTCTTCACCAGAAATCACCGTGAACCACCTCAAAGCCTTCCCTACTATCCTCTTGGAGCTTTAGGTAGAGTTGTGGGACTCAAGAACAGCTTGAAAAGGTGAAGAACAATTAAGAAGTCACAACAGCCGGATAAGAAGAACAATTTCTTCTCACAGATATTTTTGTCTAAAAAATTCTGCATTAATCCTCCTCAAATGACTCCAATCTTCTTTATATATTGCAGATGAACATGCAAAGAGGTGAAGTGCATAGCTTGCAGCTTATGCTTGGAGAATTAATGAAGAGAAGTTAATGGCTTTTGTATGAGCATGAAGATGAAGATAATGGAAAATTTGCATTCTTCATTTTGTGCAACATGCAAAAACCAATTTTCTTTTTTCTTTTTAAAATCAAAAAATGATTTCAAAACTATTTTGATTAATAAAATTTGATAAATGATTTTCTATAATTAATTTCATAAATTAATTTAAAATAATAATTAATTTAATATCAAATATTAAATCAATTTTTGCACAATAATCATCTTTATATATTTAAATCATATTTAAATATATATTCTCTTGTTCCATTTAATTTGAACGTTTCAAATTAATTTTTCAAGCTACTCTAAAGCTTATCCATTTACGAGCTAGTAGGGGGATCTTGTGGACCTACAGGTCATGGGCTCCAACGATTTGAGATTAATCGGCTAAACATATTAGTCCGATCTAACCTCCGTTTGTTAACTAATGGGACACTCTACTATAGCTCATAGTTGAACTCCCCTCATTGTAGATATATTATGTTTACTTAATAACCATAATTAGTAAGTCGATCCTTCACAGGTTGTTCGTAATCACAGCTAGGTCAAAAATACCGTTTTACCCTTATGAATACATCTTGTTCCTTAAGTTCCTACTGATCCTCTAATGAACAATTCTGATTCATAATCTCTATGAATCAAATCCTTTCTCTATCATGAGAAGGCGGGGTCCTGATTATTCAAGACCTGGAGTCAATACTTAAGAGAACAACCTATCTATTAACCCTAAATAGGGTAGGAGTGAATTCCATCTTGCAAGGCTATGTCCCCAGCTATTCAACCAGTCTTATCCCCAAAATGGTAAGCTTATTGAGCCGTGCTGTTGAACTACTCTCATCGTTTGCAGATCAAAGGATAATCCTGAACAAACAGAATTTCATAGCTAGCTCAGGATTAAGATCGAGTTAACCTAGGTTATATAATAAATGAAATAGTCAATTTTAACAGTAAATAGTCGTTATAAAGAAAAGTGACTATTTTCGTGGTCCAGTCTATATGCAAACTCATTGCATAGGATGCCCCCACTCTCATGTTTCAACATGAACGATTTGTGGATCACATCGTATGTAGCACTTTACAACTTCTTGTAACAACTACAGAGTGGCCCACATCCAATAGTGTTACCAGGATCAGATACCCAATTTCATCCATATACTTATTCGACCATTTAGGCTATATACTATCAACTTAATCCTATTTATGTCATTACGTAAAGTTACAATATTAAGACGATAGCCAAGGATGCGTTTGTTGGATTTTCATAATAAGATGCAAAATCAACAGGTCATTGTTATTGATAAAATAGAATGTTTAACACGAATTGCGAGTTCTAGGACATTCCCAACAAGTTGTCGCCTACTCAATCATTTAGGCATGCATTACACGATGTGTGCTGCACGATTGCATGACCTTCATGCTTCATCGCATTGTTGTAGGCACACGGTCCATGCTAAACGATTGTTTATTCTCGTTCAATGTCACTAAACGATCACACGAAGTTGCTATACGATCAAAGGAACGATGCTTCACCCAGGTGGTTCAAGACCCGATTCGTCTGATTGAACTGGTTGGCTCGTTAGTTTTGTAATAGATAGCTTTATTTTTCCGGTTTCTGAGGCTAATCATCCTGGTCCATTGATTCTTAATGAATGTACATGTGATGTATGTTTATTTTATATGTCATAAAGTATGTCATATAATTTTAAAACCCACCATAGGTTATGTATTTTTCATGCATCATCTCTATATTATAAGAGTTATGATATAGTAACTTGCATGACTAAATTAATTTAAAGCATGCTCATGCATCATATAATATATGGGTTATAATATATGCATGCATTAAATATATCCATACATCATCTATATATTATAAGTGTTATAATATAAGGGTGTATGAAAGCATGTATGCTTGGTTCATTACATGTTATATAAGTGTTATATATAGTAATGAATGAACATTGCATGAAGCAGGACACATAGGTTAATTTATAAAAGTTATAAATACCTAGTCTAGCTTAGCAATGTGAATGGTTTTAGTTGTTTCTGTGTATAAGAGTTATAATAGAAATTATAACTAAAATCAATAAGAAAGACGTGCATGCAAACTTTGGTTTAATCAGGTTTTAAAAGAGTTTTAAATTTTGATTGGGATAGACCTAAGATCACGGTTCTAATGAGATTAGAAACATAAATTTAATCTTTTAATCGGTTTAATAGGATTAAATTGACAAATAAAAGATTGAATATGTAGCAAATCTATCTATAAGGGACCTTTTGTCTAAGGCAGGTTTTGTCTAGCCTGGTGTATTTAAGGTGACGGAAACAGAACACCCCTACCCGGGAACCCATCTGGAAAGGTGAATTAGATAGATTTGATGCATGCATGTAAATTCAATGATAGTCTGTTAAAATATTTAATGAGACTTGATTCGAACTTGTTTAATTATCAAAAGCAAGAGTTGTTCTTTAGCAAATTAAGTTCTCACTTAAATAAAATCAGTAGCTGGATTGTCTAAGTTAATGAATCCCTAGGTAGAACATTCAGTGGGAGGTACTTGGAGTACATGATACTTCACTTAAACCTCTACACATTTCTCCCTAAAGTTCACACCGTGAGATCTATCCTCGGCCATATAGCACCATGGGAGTGTTCTTCTAAAGGATGGTGTTTGGGTAGGTTAATACCAAGGTGAACGGAGAGAATGTTTATAGTAAGTGGGAGTGGGACATGTGACAACATATCCCATGTCTCTCTCATTAGGTTGGATAACGTTTTGTGCATCACCTCGAGGTACCTTGGGAGTGTCCCCCTAAAGGATGGTAGTTTTGCACGACTCTTTATCTGATCTCCTGGAAAGGATAAAGTCGCTTTAGTCTCTTGTCCTAATATGCTTTTTTCCTACGGTGGACGCATTAGGGCGAGACTCTAGGACCTAAAATGAGGGGTTACACTTACCAGAATTGTTAAAGGTTAACATATTCTGGACCGAAAAATGGTGACTGTTAGAGTCGGTTACAAGAGTTGTTTCTGTCTAATGGTTAAGAATGTCTCATTCCAATGAAGGGGCACTTGATCACTCCACTGATGACTTTTGTCCTGCCTCGCTAGGGCATCAAAATAGATGTCTTTAACTTAGGGTACATTAGAACTATTTTGCTAAAACCTAAAATTGGTGTTAAAACTGGTAATGCATAGACTTATTAAGTTTGTTCATGTTTGTTTTAGCAAGTTTTAATTATGGCAACCACGACATTAGCTTTATTAGCCGCTGCCAAATTAACTGGTGACAATTACGCTAGTTGGAAAAACTCAATACTTACTATTTTAATCATCGATGATCTTCGGTTCGTCCTTACGAAGAAGTTTCCTTCTATTCCAGCTCCTACTGCTGCTCGAAATTTTCGAGACGCGTATGATCGATGGACATGGATGAACGAGAAGGCCCGAGTGTACATCTTGGCCAGCATAAGCAATGTCTTGGCCAAGAAGCATGAGCCTATGGTCACTGCTTGTGTGATCATGGAGTCCCTGAAGGGGATGTTCGGACAACTGTCTGGACAGCTCAAGCATGAAGCTCTCAAAAGCATCTTCAATTCCAAAATGAAGGAGGGTACATCTGTTTGAGAACATGTTCTGAACTAAATGGTCCACTTTAATGTGGCAGAGATGAATGGGGCCCGAATCGATGAGGGCAGCCAGGTTAGCATTATTCTGCAAACGTTGCCGAAAAGCTTCCTGCACTTTGTAAGCAACGCTGTTCTAAACAGGGTTGATCACACCTTTACAACTCTCCTCAACAGTTATAGACGTTCTAATCCTTGCTAAAAAGCAAGGAGAAGAAAGTTGGTGAGACAAATATTGCTTCATCATCTAAAAAGTTGAACAAAGGTTCGACCTTTAGAACTAAGTCTGCACCTTCTTTTTCCAACACTAACAAGTGGAAGAAGAAGAAGGGTAGTAAAGGGAAGGGAAAATTTGATTATATATGATATAATTAAATTGGATCAATTATATAAGATATACTTGATTTAATGTATTAGATACATTAAATGGAGGAATTATTATTAAATACTAAAAGGGAGAAAAATAATTATGGTTTATATATTACAT
Source organism: Benincasa hispida (assembly GCF_009727055.1). Taxonomy (NCBI): domain Eukaryota; kingdom Viridiplantae; phylum Streptophyta; class Magnoliopsida; order Cucurbitales; family Cucurbitaceae; genus Benincasa; species Benincasa hispida. The sequence continues at coordinate 61,000,538 of NC_052351.1, forward strand.
GAGATGTGATATTAAAACTATAGGTTATGAATATATTGATTATATTTGTAATTAAATCAATTATAGGATAATTGGTTATGGATTTTTCTCCCATAACCAACTTAGTTAGAAGTTGTGATCAGTTATGGTAACTGATGGATAAAATAAAAATCATTTTCATTTTTTAAAGAAGGCGATCATTAAGTGATTGAGAATCGTGCGATCAAAAGATATAGCTATACATTAGCTTGAGAGCATAAACGATCGTGTAACGAGCTTCTATACGATAGTCACTTGTATTCTAAACGATCGAGTACACTGTCCATACGATAGACTAAAAACTATCTCCCACTTACTCGATCGTCTACACGATTTGTAAAATTTCTCCTATCCTCTACCAAATCCCACAGAGCCCACAACTCCTGGATTCTCACACCGAGAATACCAAGGTAGCTTTCTGATGGTGTCTACTTTCTGTTCAAAGGTCGAATGTTGTTTGTGCTTGCTCGAGGAGATAGCTGAGGCATGACGTTCGTGTTGGTGAACGATCGTGCAGTGAGTTTGAGGGAATGAGAAGAATAGTTCTTCAAGGGCAAGTTCGCTTGAACCTTAGTATTTCCCTTTTGTGGCATGCTATAATTTAGAGTTTTTGCATAACTATTACTGTTTGATTGTAAATGTGTATGTTCTGTCACAATGGGGTTTGGAACGATCTCGCTTCCGCTCATGGGTCTCTTTGTTAAGAGTTCCTTCACAAGTCACCTATGGTCATCTTGGTGAAAAGGGAGTCTCTTATAGTAACGGTATTATAAAGAGAGACTCAACATTTCGTAGTCTTGTCTTATACAAACTCTTTGTATAGGGCACCCTTACTCACATGTCTCCACATGAATAATCAAGATCAAGTTATTTGTAATACTTTACAACAATTGTAACATTTACAAAGCGAGTTGTATCAATAGTGTTACTATGATAAGGTACCCAATCTTATCCATATACTGCACACCATATAGGTTATCACTTAAACATGATCCACATGTATGTTTCCACATATATGTTTAAGTCACATTAGTTAACCTTGGATCTTAGTTTAATGGATTATTGCATAAGTTACATAAAACTAATCAACCATTGATTCAACTAACATATAACCACGAGACTTTATGGCATACGTCTCAACAATCTCCCATTTGCACTAGAGCAAGGGAAATGTAAACCAGTTAGACATGTATCCTAGGGTATACTTTGTACCCTACATGCTCTCCCACTTGCTGTAGCACACTAGAGACATGTGTCATAGTCCTAGAAAGTCTAGGAGATCCTTTCACACTTTAGCCTAGAGAATCTTTTTATATAATTCAAATTGTTATGTTAACAAGAACCATCTTTTCACCAACAAGATGTTTCTCTTATTCCTTGTTATTCCTACAACATGGTGTTACATATGTCCTCTGACTCATTCTTGGCACCACATTATCTCATAAAAGGGATAGATTAAGTCATTTTTTTAAACAACTTTCAAATATCTAAGGACATACGTGACTATGCAAAACATTGTTTCACAAGCAAAACATTCGCTTCATCGTCTGATCTACATCAACTAGAATAAAACATAGATTTCTCTAAATCCAATGATGAAACAGTGCACCCTGTAAAAGATCAAATATGAAACTATATGCACCAATTTCTCATAATTCGTAAATTTTAATTTTCAAAACTCAATGGTCATACCATCGACTTTGCCGATTTAACTAACCAATTATATATTAAATGTTAACAAAGTCTCATGTAAGATTTACATCCCCTTAACAATTAAGGTGTCTTAGGAAACATTTCCCTTAGACATTTGGACTTCATTTTAGAATGGTACATTACCATTCCACCTGAAGCAATTGCATCAAATAGTAAATAACTACTTTGTCAACGTAAGATGTATGAGACAAACTATGTCCTAAACATTTGAATGTGGGCTTTTAATATACAAGAACACTTTAAATAAACTATTTGAAATTGGTTAAATAATCAAACTTTCTGTAACGATTCGACCCTCTAGGACTTAAGTTAGACCGTTACTAAATACATGCATGCATGGAACTTAAAACAACACTCTGTTATGGTGAAATAAATGTTAATTAAATAAGGTAAGTTCAAAAGACTTTCAATAAATTCAAATATTTAAAAACAACAATAGGGTATCCATAAATCATAAATGATAATAAATAAGTTTGAAAACGATTCTTAATAGTAAGTTTTAAACATCAAAACTGAAAGTAAAAAAAACATGAAAAGAAATCTAAATCTCATGAGTGGAAGTATAAAACTAGTCCTAGTGGCTTGATCACGAATTTCACTTGTCCGTCGCCGATGCATCTCAGTAAGTAACCACTATTGGGGTCAGGTTAGGCATCTATGTCTTCTAGATGCCTACCTCTGGTGGAACATATAAACTATCCTAGTCCTCGTGGGACACATACATACATGAAAAACTGAGTTCTATCCTAGTGTAGCTAAATATGCCCACTACCTGTGGTGAATCCTGAAGGAAACGCAATAACCGATGAATTCCGAAGGAAACACAAACTGGTGAATCCCAAAGGAGACACAATAACTGGTGAATCCCAAAGGAAACACAAACTGGTGAATCCCGAAGGAAACACAATAACTGGTGAATCCCAAAGGAAACACAATAACTGGTGAATCCCGAATGAAACACAAACTGGTGAATCCCGAAGGAAACACAATAACTGTTGAATCCCAAAGGAAACACAATAATTGGTGAATCCCGAAGGAGACACAATAACTGGTGAATCCCGAAGGAGACACAAACTGGTGAATCCCGAAGGAAACACAAACTGGTGAATCCCGAAGGAGACACAATAACTGGTGAATCCCAAAGGAAACACAAACTGGTACGGAAGGAAGACAAAAAAATCTAATGGGCATTCTAACTAATCCGTAAAATTACTATCATAGGCTCGACACCATAATTATCACAATAGTTCTATGACATACATATATGCCTCAACATCATGGCTCTACAACATACACACATGCCTCAATATCCACAGATCACATACAACCTTATGAAATCAAATATCATCTCATGCTAACATTCAAGTATCTATGTGCACAAATACATCTTTAAAATCCTCAAGCAAGAACATACATCGATTATACTAAACTATCAGTTCATCTTGCTGTCATTCTACCATAACATTCATCCATCATGCTAGCATACATCCAATGCTTAGCCCTTGGGCAGTTCCAGTAGTAAGATTACTTACCTCGAAGTCAAATTCAGATATTAATCCAAGCTAATGATCTCCAATCAAATAAGTCCTGAATTGAATCTCCCAAACGAAACTTGATCAATAGACACTCGCAGGATTTCGACTCCAAAATCTCCTCTTAGCAGATTTTAAAATTCAATGGATGACGACTTAGAATCTTCAAAATACTTAAAATTAAACCATTCTTTTAGTCCAATAATCAATAGGTGTCCAACAACCAACAACAAGGATCACAACGCTTACTAAACTACTTGCCGAACGAACTTGAATCCGCTGGACAGCACGTTGCGCACTCTGAAGTACTCCAATCTTGGATCTAAATTTCAAATATAATTGACATCAACCAAAAAGAAAACCAAAATTTAATGGGCAACCGAGAACCTTCTAAACTCAACCGCTCTTACCCAAAACTTACCGATCTTTACCAATTTTCTACAAAACGAAAAATGATCTCTAGCTTGATGGTCAATGCCTCAAAACTTCCAAATCTTGAATCTAAGTTTCACACCAAAGAGAGGTTACTAATTTAACCCAAAATCAAATGGGTGAATTTCACCTTCCAAATTATAAGGAAAAATAAGTCTTACTCAAGGTTTTTCTCAAGATTTCGGCAAAGATCGGGCAGTAGCGGCTGATGGCGCGTCATCTCATGGCTACCATAGATAGGCAATGGGTGTTTCTGTCGAATGACATATATTGTTTAGGTTAGCGGCTGGTAGTGAGGGTCATGCATGAAGAGGATTTGTGAGAGTGAGAGAGAAGAGAATTTCTAGTTTTACAGATTTTATTCAGCAGCGATTACGAACAAACTAGAGCTTCAAACAACGATCCAACCGTTTATGAAACTCTATATATCTCGAATAGACTGGCCAAATTTGAACACGATCCAACGGTTCAAACTCCGAAAATCGATAATTTTGTGGAGGCTATCGCTAAAAAACCGAATTGCTTTCTCTCCCAATTTTTGACCTCTTTTCACTCTCATTTAATTTCGGGAAAAAAATCTCAATTCTTTTATTTTTTTTTCAAATTTTGAAAAATAAATAAAATATTTGATCATAATATCTCCAAAATCTCCAAAGATTCTACTAAATTTATAAAATTAAAGGCATAAGATCCATCAATTTGATACAAATTAAATAATTCCAAATATTTAAATCAATCCAAAACCACATGAAATTAATTATCTCTTTTAATTTTTTTTTAAGTTGACCCTAAAATCCAAAATCAAAGGGAAGCAAAATTCAATATTTTCAAGATAATCAGTTTGAATATCTAATCAATTAAATTCAATTTAACCAATAAAATTTTTTCAATTATTTCAATTTAATCCCAATTTTTCAAATGAAAGAAAAATTTAAACTCAATAATTTTTGATAATTAACTTAATTTTTTCTGAAATTGGGGATGTTACACTTTCATACTGATTTTTGCTTCATTCATAATGAGCAAACATCAATATAAAACATATAAATACCGATATTGCACTTTCTTGTATGTACAAGAACATCGTCATCATTCAAAGTCATAGGTTATGATATTATATCAAACCCTTATTTCCAAAGATCCCAATTGTGAAATTCATTTCTCAAATGAATATCACAATATTTGCAAACATTTTGCAATTCAAGCTGTGAAAATTTCCTTAAAATAGTGTAGAAGCAGTGAATTCCTTTTCATAAGAGAAGTTATTCATTCTTACACATCTTATATGTAACAATGAATCAAAAAAATTCATAAAGACTTTGTTATAGGAACTAGTTAGAAAATTGACTCACTATCCATTTTCACCCAACAGTTCTGGCTCTAGTTTTCATCTTATATCAAGAGTTATACTTTGAATATCTCTATCTCCAAGTACCACACTTTCAAGTCTCCCTTTTATAAATCTATTCATATCCTTTGATGTTGCCCCCATCAATGAAAATCTACAAATAACTGATTGAGATTAAGTACACTACTTTGTCTCAAATTTATGACTATAACAAAATATCTCTTTCTGACTTCCAATAAGTCATAGCGAAGATTGGGTCATCGCATAACTCTCCCATTACTAAAAGGTTTATAAGTTTTCATCTTGTCATCTTATATGACAATGCCGACTTCAAATAAGCCTTTGTGTAGGTTAAGTTATCTCATAACTCTCCCACTACGATGAAGACTTATCTGTTGACAATTATAAATTGACGACCAAATAAAATAAATAGTTAACAACACTTGTTAACTATCACGTGGTTTTACTTGAAACTAATTCATCAACACAACTTGACCTCTTTACACGTCTGCAACCTTTAACTTTCCAAATTAACCAGTATTTGCTACACAAATACATCGTTTTACTTTGGAATGTTCAAAAGACCATTCATAAACTCCTCAAGGACTACCTACAACTAGGTATACTTTTGAACATTTATTTCACTAAGGGTTTGTTTTGACACAAGTGTCTCAACTTACCCAAAACCTGAAATGTTATAAACAAGTTTTATAACGCTTTTATAATCCAATATTGTTTTGCAAATATATTGGAGGAAATAACATTCAAAACTGCAATCTCCATTGCATATCCTTAGTGGAGCCAGACATCAATGTAATTTTAGAATATTAGCATTGTGTTTAACAAAGTACTAAAAATGTACTAAGTTCAACAAGGCTACATTTCTCCTGCTGCAGTGTAATTTCATCCAAATTGTACCTAATGTTCAAAGTTGAAATCTCATCTCATCTCTATCAATTAAGCTCAGGACAAAAATTTTCCTATACTAATAATTATGATTTGATTATAATGCCACAATACACTGGCCCAAATGACTTAAACTTTAGTCTAATTTCTTTTAAACATTTCAAAAAAAAAAAAAAAAAAAATTAAGTTGCATTAGAATAACATATATTTATTATTAAATACTCATCAATCATATTAATGACTTATTTATGAAGTTAGACTTATGTTTTCAATCACAAGACCACATGTGTAAAAAAAATCCAACATTGGCCAAAACCTTATCTAATAAAGTTTGAATGATACACCTGCATGAGAAGCAAGACTTTTGACAGGTAATAATAATTTAACTCTAACTCTTAGAAAATTACCTATAACTGTCATTTAAAAGCCAAAGACATGTATTCCTTTAGGAGAATAGAATCTTTGTTTCTTTTTGGATTCATTAATCCTTAAATTCTCTCAGTTTAGTACGCAAATGTGTTAAGTTTTAACATAGAAAAATGTATTTATTCAAAGCTGAACATATTTTCAAAACAACTTTTGAAAACATACCTTATTACTAAAATTATTCATATTCTATGAAATATTTAGTAATAAAGTTTGGAGAAATCAAATTTCTCTTATGGTGATAAAAGCACCATATTTGGTATAAATAAACAACATTTTAATGTCTGCCACTACTTTAACTGAGATGGGCTTCTCGTTGCCAACTTAGTACGCAGATGTGTAAAGTAGTGTCATACTTCATGCATCTTCATTTTTATTACATAATAAATAACATTTATATAATCAAGTAATGAAAAAAAAATATAACAATTATCCATCATCCTTAACTATATATTATGAAACTTATAATATAAAATGATGCATGGATATGTTATAAATACATGCAATCATATAATATAACAATTATATTAAATATGATGCGTAGGCATGTTTAACTAAATCATCCAACTATATAATATAACATTTATATTAAAATAATGCATGAAATAATGTTCATCCTATGGTGGGATTTTTATACTATATGACATACACTATACATATAATAAAAAATAAAAAATCGCATGTATAATAAAAATAAAAAATAAAAGCAACATTGAACTGAAATTGGCATCCTACACATTAATAAAATAACATGACACTTATATTAATTTAATTAATGAAAAAAAAAATCATTATTACAAATTAACAATAATAAAAAAAAACTGCTTTGAAATTGTTGAGGAGGCTCAAAACCCACAACCTGAAGGATGCCTGACGCACGCGTTGACCATCCGGAGCGTTGTAGGGCTTTGCTAGTGTTGTGATGTTGGCTTTTATGTTGCCAAAGCGTTGGGCCACGTTGCATGTAGCACAGCTGGAGCGTTGCGACGCTCTAAGGCAAAAAGTCTACTCTATTTCACATGTTCATCTGATTTGCTCCGTTCTTGTTCCAAAAATTCTCCAAATCGAAGTCGGAACCACATCATGAATGATAGAAAAATTACAGAGTTGATTATAAGAATTTAAATGCCCAAAACACCAGGTGATTACAACTTTAAATACCTTTAAAACAGTAAATTCTAGGCCAATTTCGAAATGTCCAATGTGAAAAATCTAGAATATACATTCACAATGTAGATCATACACCCACCAATAACTTTGAATTAAAGTTCGAAAATGAAATTTAGAGACTCGAGATGGCTCTGATGTTAATTGAAAGAATTGGAATTCTCCGAAGCACAAGCACACGATTGCATCGATCTCTAATTCATTTTACAAAACATGCAAAATTAAGAGTGACAAAGACAATTAATAAATATTATTAAACAAGCATGCTACTACTATGGAAATGGAGAAGAGGGATTAAGCAATACATGTCCTTGAAGATCTATATCTTCGTGTTTCCTCTCCATAGTACGAACTTGCCTGATCTCCTCTTGATCTCCCAAACCCGGTACCACAAACACACCATACGGGATAAAGAGGACACAACCACGAGGTATTCCTCGTTATTCTCGGGAACAATAATCGTGTAGAGTTGTGGACTTGCACTTAATTTTGGCAAGAGGGAAGGATTATGAGAGATGGTGAATGATCTGAGAGCATTCCTCTTCATCTAGAGAGAAGCCAGAGGAAGAAAATGAAGTTGAGAGAACCACTTTCTCTCTCTTTTTTTACATTTGAGATCGGTTTGAATGGGTTGAGGGAGTTTAACTACCTCCCCCTTTGTAATTTCTAAAAATAAAATTTCATAAATTTGAATTTTAATAAAATCAATAGTATATATATTAACTAATTTAATGTATATAAATATTAAACTGTATGTTATATCACATATAACATATAACCTATGGTTTATATTATATCACATATAATATAACTTCTAGTTTTATATATATATATATATCACAATCATATAATTTAATATTTGAATCACATTCAAATAATAATTCTCTCATCTAACTATATAAATTTAATATGAATAATATTCATATTAATTTTTACATATAGTTTCTATATAAATCATATTCACATCATTAATATTTGAATCATATTCAAATATTTATTTCTCTCATAAAACTCTATAAATTCAATATGAATCATACTCACGTTAAATTTTAACATATAGTCTCTATATGAATCATGTTTACATAATTAATATTTGAATCATATTTAAATATTTATTTCTCTCGTAAAATTATATATAATGTATCAATATACATTATGTTTTATAATGTATCTACATACATTATTTAGTTGTATCTTATACAGTTAATTCCCTTTAATTAATTTGAACAATTCAAATTAATTGGATTATCATTAGTCCTTATTGAACTAACGAGGGGACCTTATTGACATTCAATAAATGGAAGCAATCAGGATTTTTAAGCATTCTAATTACATTAATTTAGCAAACGAAGCATGCATGTACAACATAGCAAAATAGGGTTTCAGAAATTACCTTTATAGAACCTCTTCGATTAAGCAATTCTTGAGCTTCTTTCCTCTCCAATGGTTTGTAGACCACCGTTTGATCTTTCTTACTATTCTCTAAGTATAATAGTCATCATTTTGAAATTCAAAATGAGATTAAATTAAGGAAATTTTGGAGAGAAATTTTCTGATTTTTGAGTTCTGAAGAGATGAAGAAACTTTCTTCATAAATCAATTTTGCATGAATCTCATTTTCTCGGCAAATTCATGCTTTTGTACAATAACAACATGCAGTTCAATTTGATGAGAAGTTGACACCAAGACATTAGGCACAAAGTGGAATTGGAAGTGGATTTGTAAAATGGAGGAAGTGGGTACCTTCATTTTCAATTGAATTTTTGCAAATTCAATTTTAATCTGAAATAAAATTTCAAAAATAATTTTATAAAATAATAATTCAATAACTAATATTTAAACAAAATTAATTAGTTTTAAACAAAATTAATTTGAATAATTAATTTGAAACAATTAATTAAACAATTTAATATCAAATATCAAATTATTAAACCACCAATTTCTCAAACATGAATTCATATTCATGTAAAATATTTAAATGATATTTAAATATTCTTCGACTATCCAATTTCATTTAATTCGAAAATTGAACATTTAGTTACATCCCATATAATTAATATTTCCTGTAATTCGAATTTGAACTTTCAAATTTTCTCATTACACTATTCTAAGACTTAGTCCATTTATGAGCTAGTAAGGGGACCTAATGGACCTACAGATCATGACTCTAATGATCCGAGATTAATTGGCTAAAACCTTTTTTAACCAAATTAACAAATGTTCGTTCACTACCGGATCGCTCCATTAAATCCCAGTAGCTACATTCTTTTCACTATAGATATATTTCTAAATCCATCTTATTTAACTATGATCAGTAAGTCAATCCTTTACAAGGGTCAAAATTATCGTTTTACTCGTGTATTACATCTTGGTTTATTGAGAGGAAAGTTTATTGAGAGAAATAAATATTTAAATATGATTCAAATATTAGTTATATGAATATGATTCATATATAAACTATATGTTAAAATTAATGTGAATGAACCTTCACAGATGCTCGTAAGTATAGTTGGGCCTTGAAGGCTCCACCTCGAGAGTTGAGGAAACCATGATGCAGTGGAAGGGTTGCGAACTCGCCCATTCGTCATCTGGGTTTCACAGAAATCCTTGCTATGGTAACAGATGGCGACGCTGAGGATCCGTTGTCTTATCAGAAGGCAATGGAAGATTTAAATGATGCTTGATTTTATGAAATGGAAATGTGGATGATATGCGTTGATGAAATTGCATTGTGCACTGAAGTTTCCCCAGCGGAATCCAAGTGTAAATTTCTCTGAGTTTCTTGGTAAGTCCAGGGTCGAACACAAGGACTTATGAAAACATATTGCGTTGGTAATTTTTATGAAAACCTTACGGTAACCAAGTAAATAAATTGTTGGTTTGTTGTTGATTGCGTTAATGAGAAAATAAACATATGCGGCGGATTTGAGAAAAGGAAGTTGTGTGATAGATGCAACGAGTATGCGATGAATGGGTTGAGAAGATCTTTAGCCAGCGTTACATGGGAATGCGTCAGACTATGCGATCGTATTACAACCATGCACAGCAAGTCATTTTCCAATGCAAATGCGATGCCCCTAAGTCTAGGACACATGTGTTGAATGCAAAAGTGTCCATAGAGCTTATTCCTAAGTCTCTACTCTTGTCCTATGCGATGATGCAAAATGCATAAAAGTAAGGTGACCGCATACAATTATATCCAATCACTAGGATGCATGCGATGCATTGATAACAAATAGTGCTCATTCCTAAGCTCCTATCTCTTGATTATGCATTCTAACCTGGCTCTTCCGAGCCATTCTGTCTCATCGCGCTTAATTAGCCTTTCACCCAGATACGGCCACCATGTTGCACTGACCAAGTTGCGGCGATCCTTCTCGGATGAATGTTTGCAAACACAATCATCGCAAAGCCTTACGGTGAAGTTGCGCTCGACCAAAGATTGCCTATGATCGCAATTTTTGTATTGCGTCAACGCATATTCTGCACAAAAATACAAAAATCAACTGTTCTAATGCGATGAATGCATGTGACCGTGATATTATGAAATTGATGCTTAATGGACGCAAATTAACATATTTCATCAACGCAATCCAACATTGTTTGAGAACTTAGTACTATGATAACGTGTGTTTCTGCCCGTTATCACACCCCTAAATTTAAACAATGCTTGTCCTCAAGCATAAGCTAAAGATTCCTTTAGTAAGTCAACCACAAAGTTCTTTTCCTAGATTTCTCAAGGATACTTCGTTCAAATCCTATATACCATAATTTTCTTAAGTCTTATTTAAGTCTCTTCTTAAAATATTTCTAAGACCTAGGGACTGCAAGCTTAACATTCAAAAGGACTTTACTAAATTCCGGAACATCGCATGATTTATTTCAAAAAAAAAATTCTAATGGGTATCAAATGATTTTATCCTTGCATAAAAATTTTCTTCATTGATATTTTTTTTCTGACCTTGCGCTGATCCAAGTGCCTTGCCTTCATTTTGGCTTACTCCTACGGGTGTCATGCGGACATCTAACTATGAGCAATGCACTCTTTCTCAGACTAAACTCATACCTATTTGGCAGTGGAGTTGTGGTCATTTATTTATGCATTGATCTTGGTGACTTACTTTCGTTTTGGCTTGCCCCCACGTGTGTCATGCAGACATCCAACTACGAGTAAGTGCCTTTCACAACTTAACTCTTATCAACATACGTTTCCCATTGCGTTGACAGTTGGAGTTTTATTCTCAATTTTTTTTTTTAAAAATAAATATCTTACCCTCAAATTTAAAATGCGGTAATGTTCTCATTGCCAAAAGATTGAAATGAGTCATGTGATGTTCTTAGAATGCGTTGTAAAGAGAGTTTGAAAGAAAGCTAGTAAAATCCTAACTTTTAGAAATATTTCATGTGGTGACTATCTTAATGTTATTGCCTCTACCCACTTGGATACATAATCGATGGCTAATAAAATGTAATGTTTACCATTCGAAGGAGAGAATGGTCCCATGAAATCAATCCCTCATACGTCGAATAATTCAAGCTCCAAGATAGTGTTCATTGGCATTGCATATTTTCACGAAATGTTACCTGTACGTTGGCACCGATCACATTTTATTGCGTAGTCAGCCGCATCCTTGAATAATGTAGGTCAAAAGAATCCACACTGAAAAACTTTGGCTACAGTGCGCTGCCCTCCAAAGTGCCCACCATATGGTGAGTCGTGGCATTGCGATAATATGCGTTGTTGAGCAGCATCTGGTACGCACAATCGAAAAATCTAGTCTGCACCTCTTTTATACAGATTTGGCTCATCCCAATAATAATTTCTGCATTCATTTTTTAGCTTCTTCTATTGGTGATAGATGTAATCTTCAGGGAATTGCTCGCAAACTAAATAATTGACTATGTCTGCATACCAGGGCAATTCTTCTATATGGAACAGCTGCTCATCCGGGAATATGGCACTCACCTCAGACTCATTGTGGTCAACCTCAGGATTTTTCAGTCTAGACAAGTGATCCACAACTTGGTTCTCTGTCCCCTTCCGGTCAATTATTTCTATATCAAATTCTTAAAGGAGGAGAACCCACCTGATCAGCCTCGACTTTGCGTCCTTTTTTTTCATTAAGTATTTGATCATTGAGTGATCAGTGTAGATTAGTACCTTTATTCCCAATAGATACGCCTGAAAATTTTCCAACGCAAAAATTACCGCTAGGAGTTCTTTCTCTGTGGTGGTATAATTTGTTTGAGCAGGGTTAATATTTTACTCGCATATGCGATGGGGTGCAAGATTATTTTTCTCTTTTGCGCTAAAGCTGCTCCCATCGCATACCCGCTTGCGTCGCACATGATTTAAAAGGAAGTGTCTAATCCGGCGCAATCAATACGGGTGCGATAATCAGCGCATCCTTCAAAACTCTGAATGTGTTGAGGCAGTTGTTGTCAAACTCAAATTTTCTATCGGCCTCTAATAACACACTCAGTGGTCGTGCTTTTTTAGAAAAGTCTTTGACAAATCGTCTGTAGAATCTAGCGTGCCCCAAGAAGCTTTGTAACACCTTACGCTAGTTGGAGGTGGAGTTTTTCAATTGCTTCATTTTTTGCTTTGTCCACTTCCTACCCATCCCGGAGACCTTATGTCCCAACACTATGCCTTCTCACTTATGAAATGACCTTTTTCCCAGTTGAGCACCAGATTCGTCTCTTCACATCTTTTTAGTATCTTCTCCAAAATTGGCTAAACAGACTTCATAAGTGTTCCCATAAACAAAGAAGTCATCCATAAATATTTCCACAAAGTCCTCGAGATAATCTGAAAAGATGGCCATCATACACCTTTGGAACGTGCTTGGCGCATTCCAGAGGCCAAATAGCTGCGGCGAAAAGCAAATGTCCCATATGGCAGGTGTTGTGTCTTGTCTTGATCTTCTAGAGCTATCTAATTTGATTGTATCCGGCATAATCATCCAGGAAGCAGTAAAAATCATTTGATCAATGAAGGGCAGAAAGAAATGATCTTTCTTTGTAGCTGCATTCAATTTGCGGTAGTCCATGCATATGCCCATCCAGTGATGGTCCTTTGCAGTATTAATTCGTTCTTTTCATTTGGGACTACCGTCATTGCCGCCCTTCTTCGGCACACACTGCACGGGGCTAACCCACATGCTATCTGCTATGGGATAGATAATGCCCGCATCTAGCCATTTAATGATCTCCTACTTGATGACCTCCTTCATCACAGGGTTGAGTATGCATTGATGTTCAATTGTTGCTTTGTGGTCATCTTCAAGATGAATTTGGTGCATGTAGTACGCAGGGCTAATTCCTTTAATGTCAGCGAGCGTCCAGCCAATTGCTCGCACATGCTTTCTGAGAATGCACATCAACACATTCTTCTGGTCTTCATTGACCGCAGAGAAAATGATAACTGGAAACTTCTCATTCTACCCCAAAAATGCGTATTTTAAATGGGTTGGTAGGGTCTTCAATTCAAGTGTTGGTGGCTTCACTAGGGAAGGTTGCGTTGTTTTTCTTTGATCTATTTCTGTTGGCTCTACTTCTTTCTTTGCGATCATTTCTTCTTTCTTACTTCTTGTTGTTGTGATCGCAATACAGGTAGCAACGGATGCGCTGGCATCCTCTTCTTCATTCTCTTCATCAAACTTTTCTTCTTCAATCACATTCTGGTCATCATCTGAATCATGCAGGTCTTCTTCATCCGAAAACTTCATGCCACAAATTATATTAAACTTGAGCTTCTGTCTATTAATACTCAAATTGATTTCCCGTTTATGCACATCAATTTGGGTACGACATGTTGATAGAAAAGGTCACCCCAAAATGATGGGCACAGCTTTGTCGGCCTTGTAGTCTAAAATGATAAAGTCAGCTGGCAGGATAAATTTGTCAATGGTTATCAGCATATCCTTCACCTTTCCCTCTAGATGCACCAGAGATCTGTCGGCCAGTTGAAGAGTTACTGTTGTGGGCACAAGTTGCCTTACATTCAATAGTCTAAAGATTGACAGAGGCATCAAATTTATGTTGGCTTCTAGGTCACACAGGGCTTGCCTGATGTACAGTCCTTCTATAGAGCAAGGAATAGTAAAGCTCCCAAGATCGCTCATCTTCGGTGGAATTATTGATTTGAAACTTTGCATTAATGCCACCGTGGCAAATTTTCCACCTCCCCTCTTCTTAGTTACCATATCCTTTAGAAACTTGGCATAGGCAGGCATTTTCTCAATCACTTCACTGAAAGAAATATTAACATGTAATTGCTTTAACATAGATAAGAAGCGTTGGTATTGTACCTCTTCGTTCTTTTTCTTCCTTAGTCTCTACGGAAAATGGGGTAACTGAACTTTCACGGTTCCTGTTTCAGTTGGCTTTGAGGTCGACTCAACCTTCGGTTCTACTGCTTCTTTTTCTCTTTCTTCTTCTTGCGTCACTGCAATCTCAGGTTCAGCCACAATGGAAGTTGTTCTACTAAGCTCCTTCTTTTCTCCCTCCACAGTCTTCCCACTGCGCAATGTCACAACCTGAGCTCTTTACCTAATCCTCTCGGGTTGTGTGGAAGTTCAGTTGAACTTAGCAGAGCCCCTTGTGGTTTACTCTTCAGCTCACTCGCAATCTCACCCATCTATAATTCTAGATTATGGATGGACGTAGCCTGACTTTGAAGCACGGTCTCGTTTTTCTCTATGTATTGCTTCAGTAGGCTTTCCAAAGAAGAGGATTGCGGTGGTTATGAGCTACTTACTTGATTGCTCGTTTGACCGTTGTTGCGTGGGAAGAATCCTGGTGGCCCTTTTTCTGTGCCACAGGTTGGAAACTTTGTTGCTGATTCTTCCAAGCAAAATTGGGGTGGTTTCTCCACCCGGGGTTGTAAGTTTTCAAAAAAGGGTTATTCTTTACAAAGTAGACAGATTGTGGATTTTGCAGGCAATCTTCCATCGCATGCCCATCACCGCAAGTCGCACACCTTGCGGTGTTTTGACTAATTGCATTGATTTGCCCAGTTTGCGGTATTGGGCTGCTGATCGCAATTCCTTGGATTAAATTCATCATTGTGGTCATCTGGTTTTGTAGTAAAGTAATAGCACCGTTACTTGCGTCAGTATCTTTGAGTCTCAATCTCTAGTGACTCTCTCTCCAATCTTCATGGTTCTTAGAGATGCGATCCAAGATATTCTTCGCCTCGTCATATGTTTTATCAAGTAGACCACTAGCGGCTGCCGCATTAGCAGCGGTCTGCGAAGCGGGATTCAAACCATGTCCTGAACCAACCTCTTAAACCTCGCCCAAGTATCGCTGAGCGATTCGTCCATGTCTTGTTCAAAATTTGTGATAAGTTTCCTTCGTCTGGCATTCTCAGTCGGTGGAAAATACTTCTTCATAAATTTCTTTATTCCCAAGAAGTAATCTCTCCCGGCTCGAGAGAATACACCCATTTCCTATCCTGATCACAGAGAGAAAATGGGAACAACGCTAGTCGAACTTCTTTCGCAGAGATGTTTGGGAACACAAAAGTATTGTAGATTTTAATAAAGCTTCGAAGGTGGGCGTGCGGGTCCTCGCCACGCCTTCCTCCGAATTGACCTGCAGTCTGGATCATCTGTAGCATCACCGGCTTCATTTCAAATCTGCTTCCATCTTGTCACACCACCTCCCAAATTACCCTTTTATTCTAGAAGAGGATATGACCGTGGTAGTTACTAGCCCTACTGCCAACACTCACCACCCAAGCCTTCTAATCTAAATACTAACCTGTTTGAAACATTAGTAATATACGCAAACAGCAAACCTCCTTTAAGGTTCTACAAAGATTTCATAAATACATGCATACAGCCAAGACATTACATTTATAGAAACATATTCACATGTGGCCCAAACATTCCTACAGAAGCCCTAGTCGCTCTCAAAACATGTGTACAAAAACAGATCATCAACCTAAGTCTTTTAATAAGCTGAGTCTTTCGGTGGCAAGAAGCATCAGGATCAACCTTGAGGAAATTGACTGCTACCTGAAAAGGGAAAACAGAAATTCTGTGACCTAAAAGCCCAGTGAATGACTATATAATCATAAAGCAACAAGCATAGCGTCACTATAAACATGTAAATATACCAATGAGTAAACTCAAGCAATTGTCTCTAGATGTAGCTTTAAACCATTCTCAGACAGCATTAAACATTATTATTCCCTAGTTGAGAACGAGCTTAAATGCTCTAGCTCCTAAACGTTTATTACCGGCCAAGAGACCCATACTTCGGTCTCTCATTCATAACTACCTACGTGCACGTGGCCATACTAATTACCATCGTATTTTAGGTACTTCTGCTCAGATACCTTCTCAAATTTGTCCTTCAGTATTGAGCTACTATGATACCTTCTCATATGTCCTTTGGTATCAAATTGGCCAGGTACCTTCTCAAATGTCCTTGGGTACCAAATTGGTTAGATATCTTCTCAAACATCCTTCGGTATCAAATGTGTATTTTGTAACATCAAATTAAGTTCCACTGCCTAGTATTTACACACGAACTCATTCTCTCATAGCCTTCCCCCCTAGGAAGCATATATCAAAATCAGAAACATGGCTTTTGTAATGGTTACACGACATACCTTGGCTTGTGTTACACACATACAAGCTGGGAAACATGTGTTAAGTTATTCTCCAACCATTTGTTGCTTGAGGAAGTATAAATTCATCATTAATGTCACTATGCTTTACTTGATCATATATGCATGAGTATTAGAAACCTTAAGTTTACTTAGTCACTCACCATTCGTCAGGCTCTTAATGGTTTATACGCTTCCCCTAGCTCTTCTTGGCCTGAAAAGATATAATTCCCGATTAAACTACTTAGAATTCCTTGTAGAATACCTCAAATAATTCATTTATTAAAGGAACTTCCATTAACACAGACAGCCTTACTAGCGAGATCCTCATGCTCGAGATTCCCCTCATGAGCGAGATCCTTATGGGTGAGATCAGTGAGATCCCTTAGAGCGAGACCAACGAGATTCTCTAGAGCGAGACCAGCGAGATCCTCTAGAACGAGATCAGCGAGATCATCTAGAGCGAGATCAAGCTTTTCCTGTCAAATTTTCATCTTAGTGATACTCATCTTACCAGCGATACTCAGCCCCATTCCTAGCGAGATTTCCCCCTAAAGCGAGATCTTCCTTACAAAATCAGCGAGATTTTCTTTATAAGCGAGATCCTCATGCCCACATCTCACTATAATTCTCCACGATGAATTGCTTATTTGTTCTTCACAAGCAGTTGTCTGCTTATGCACCAATTCCCTGTTATAATTTTAAAAATTTATAACTCAAAATCCAGAGCTCTTTTCAAGAAACTTCCTTCTACAAACTTGTTTAGAATTGAGTTATCTTCATTAACTTAAACTTTCAGCCTAGAATTCCTTATAGTTTGTCTTAGAACTTCCAATCTTCACCTTGGCCTTGCTTAAATCCGAGATTCTGCCTTCTCTTTATTTTCTTCACTCCTTGTTCTTCTCCTCCTGAAATCATCCTCCGGCAAGACAATCTCGCAACTTAGATTCTCTTAGTTTTCAAATGGCATCAAATTCACTAAAATTTTTCATGTCAACTTTCGAAACCAAGCTTTTGAATTTCTTCTTCCAAAAACACTTTCCACCGCCTCCCAAGTTCAAGGATTAACTGCCACTTTACCTCCACCTAATATGTTTTTCCTTCCCTTCCATCATATTTCCTATAAATAACCATGAATTACTACTTTAATAAAAATAAGAAAGAAAATATATAATATAACATTCCTTTGGCTAAACATGCTTATCTAGGAACCTAGAGTTCGGGGTTTACATTCTATCGAGGGCAGGCCTCATGATTCCAAGGGAGAAATTGTAGAGGTTTGGTGAGCATAGTCCCTAATGGGCCTTATTGCGATCGTTTTCCATAGAATTGGATTCGCCATGATATTGTTATCATTTGGTGCTCCATTTCCAGGCTGCTCCGCCATCTCCTCTTTATCTGACTGTGGTTGCTATTGGTGGTCTCTCAATCTTTTTCTAAAAGTCCTCTCAATCTCCGGGTCGTAATTCGCTAGAGATTGAGAGTCTGCAAAGAAATCAGAAAAATTACCGTTAGCACTCTATTTTGTTGAAGTCCCCAACAATAGTGCCAAAAACTTGATGATTGATTTTATGAAATGGAAATGTGGATGATATGCATTGATGAAATTGCGTTGTGCACTCAAGTTTCCCCAGCGGAATCCAAGTGTAAATTCCTCTGAGTTTCCTGATAAGTCCAGGGTCGAACACAGGGACTTGTGAAAACAGACTGCGTTGGTAACTTTTATGAAAACCTTGCGGTAACCAAGTAAATAAATTGTTGGTTTGTTGTTGATTGCGTTAATGAGAAAATAAACATATGTGGCGGATTTGAGAAAAGGCAGTTATGTGATAGATGTAATGAGTATGCGATGAACGGGCTGAGAAGATCTTTAGCTAGCGTTACTTGGGAATGCATCAGACTATGCGACCATGTTACAACCATGCACAACAAGTCATTTTCCAATGCAAATGTTGCCCCTAAGTCTAGGACCCATATGTTGAATGCAAAAGTGTCCATAGAGCTTATCCCTAAGTCTCTACTCTTGTCCTATGCGATGACGCAAAATGCATAAAAGCAAGGTGACCGCATACAATCATATCCTATCTCTAGGATGCATGTGATGCGTTGATAACAAATAGTGCTCATTCCTAAGCTCCTATCTCTTGATTATGCGTTCTAACCTGGCTCTTTCGAGCCTAGATTCTAACCTGACCTTCCCAAGTCTAAATCCTGTCCTTAGACTACCCTCTCAATGGACGAATGAAGCATACATAATACAAGATAATCGTAAAGAATGAAGATTCCCTAGTTGTGATAGTTAAATGCTTCTCACCCCATTCAACTGATTTAGCTACTCATGCGTGAATAACAGAGAGTGAACAAATATAGGGAAGGAAATTCCATTTTTATAAATGAGTGAGTACAAAATGACAATGGAAGTTAAAGGTAGAGAGACTGGTAGCAATTCCTTGCTGACCAAGGCTTTTACACTGTAATCTCTATTCGGTTCTAAAGATGTTCCTGCTCCCGCAGGCGTTAGCCCTCTCTTTGTCCTTAAAGCTTCTGACGCTCTCCCAAGCTTACTGGAACAATCTGCCGGCACAACCTCTTCTCTCACGTCCGCCTTAAAATGAAAGAAAACTAAGAACAAAGACGTGCGTATGAACTAAAGAATGGTGAACTAATCAACTCATCAACCCCTTTTCTGAAGAATGCCCTTGGTATTTATAGAGCATCCATGGTGAAAGGCGGCTTCTCTCTCATGGTTGTACAGATGGGACGGCTTTAACTCCTGATTGATGCACCGAATAATTATCCCCGAAAAGCTGAACGTACTTTGTGACCATTATCAGCTGTCAAATTAATTCGGATTCGACTGTCATCAGCTTTCTGTCCCATCGTGCTTAATTAGCCTTTCACCTAGATACACCCACCATGTTGCGCTGACCAAGGTCTGACGATCCTTCTTGCATTGAAGGATATTTGCGAACACAATCATCGTAAAGCCTTGCGGTGAAGTTGTGCTTGACCAAAGATTTCCTATGATCGCAATTCTTGCATTGCGTCAACGCATATTCTGCACAAAAATACAAAAATAAATTGTTGTAATGCGATGAACGCATGCGACCGCGATATTATGAAATTGATGCTTAATGGACGCAAATTAACATATTTCATCAACGTAATCCAACATTTTTTTAGAACTTAGCACTATGATAACGTGCGTTTCTACCCATTATCACACCCCCCAAATTTAAACAATGTTTGTCCTCAAGCATAAGTTAAAGATTCCTTTAGTAAGTCAACCGCAAAGTTCTTATCCTAGATTTCTCAAGGATACTTCGTTCAAATCCTATATACCAAAATTTCCTTAAGTCTTATTCAAGTCCCTTCTTAAAATATTTCTAAGACCTAGGGACTGCAAGCTTACCTTTCAAAAGGACTTTACTAAATTCCGGAACATCGCTTGATTTATTTCAAAAAAAAAAAAAAATTCTAACAAGGTGTCAAATGATTTTATCCTTGCATAAAAATTTTCTTCATTGATATTTTTTTTTATCTTGCGCTGATCCAAGTGCCTTGCCTTCGTTTTGGCTTGCCCCCACGAGTGTCATGCGGATATCCAACTACGAGCAATGCACTTTTTCTCAGACTAAACTCATACCTATTTGGCAATAGAGTTGTGGTCATTTATTTATGTGTTGATCTTGGTGACTTACTTTCATTTTGGCTTGCCTCCACGTGTGTCATGCGGACATCCAACTACGAGTAAGTGCCTTTCACAACTTAACTCTTATCAACATACGTTTCCCATTGCGTTGACAGTGGAGTTGTTATTCTCAATTTTTTTTTTAAAATAAATACCCCACCCCAAAATTTAAAATGCGACAATGTCCTCATTGCCAAAAGATTGAAATGAGTCATGCAATGTTCTTAGAATTCGTTGTAAATAGAGTTTGAAAGAAAGCTAGCAAACTCCTAACTTCTAGAAATATTTCATGAGGTGACTATCTTAAGACTAAGTTGACTATAGTATATACGAAAGAAATAGAAGCATATTCTTCATCATTGAAATCATACTTGGCAAAGAAACAGCATGCGGTAAACTACTAAATTTATCTACGTCAAATGATTGCGATAATCAAAGAGGATGCGGTGATAAAGCTTTTAAACCTAACATGCAATGTGATAGCGCAAAATTTGAAATAAAGATAAGGAAGAGTACACCCCCAAATTTGCACTGTCGCCCGCATTGTCAAGACGGTCTTTCGGCATGGAAATCTTGAAGAGACCATTTACATGATGTAACCCAAGGGATTCATAGCCCAAGGTTAAGAGCAAAAGGTTGAAAGCTAAATCGGTCCATTTATGGGCTGAAACAGGCATCTTGATCTTGGAACATACCGTTTGATACTGCGATCAAGTCGTATGGCTTTGACCAGTTGATGAATCTTGTCTATAAGAAGATCATCAACGCTTTAATAGTCTTCTTAGTGTTGTATGTAGACGATATACCACTCATTGGAAATGATGTAGGTCTACTAACTACAGTTAAAAACTGGCTGGCGACCCAATTCCAAATGAAAGATTTGGGAGAAGCTCAGTTTGTTCTAGGTATACAGATCTTTTGGGATCATAAGAACAAAGTGCTAGCCCTGTCTCAGGCATCGTACATTGACAAGAGGGGCCTACTACCGTTTAGGCATGGAGTCACTTTGTCTAAGGACATATGTCCTAAGACGCCTCAAGATGTTGAGGAGATGAGATAGGTCCCATATGCGTGATGCTCTGTACTCATCCAAACATCTGCTACGCTATGGGCATAGTCAAGAGGTATCAATCTAACCCAGGCCAGGGTCATTGAACTGAAGTGAAGAACATCCTCAAGTATGTTCAGAGAACAAGGGACTACATGCTTGTGTATGGATCTAGGAATTTGATCCTTATTGGATACACGGATTATGGAGGCAGAGTACATAGCAGCTTGTGAAGCTGCTAAGGAAGCCGTCTAGCTCAAGAAGTTCTTGACAGAACTGGATGTTCCAAATATGTCTAGGCCCATTACCCTCTATTGTGGTAATAGTGGGGTAGTGGCAAACTCCAAGGAGTCTAGAAGTCACAGGCGTGACAAACACATAGAGCTGAAGTATCATTTGATCCGCGAGATAGTGCATCGAGGGGACGTGATCATCACAAAGATCGCTTCCGAGCACAATGTTGCTCACCTGTTTACGAAGGCTTTCATGGCTACAGTGTTTGAGGGTCACCTTTAGAGCATGAGTCTATAGGATCGTCCGAGGCTGGACTAGGGCAAGCGGGAGATTTTCTTGTACTGGGCTTTTATGCCCTAGTTTATCGTTTTGTACTAGATTTATGTACATCCTACTTCGCTTTAGGACAAGTGAGAGATTGTTAGGGTTGATGCCCTAAAGTCTCGTGTCCAATAATTTGTAAATAGTTTGTACGAATGCTTGTGATGTATAATATATGATATTTTACTTCACTTCTTGATTTTGCTTAGTTATTTGTTTTATTTTCTTTACCACAAACCAATAAACCTAAAATCCCTGGTTATCAATATGTAACTTAAGCATGTTGTAGTGACATAGAATTTTGTTGGACATGGTCTAGTTGATGATGAGCTATGCTTATTTACCTAACTTTTTGGGGGGTTATGTAGTAGAGTCTGTATTATACATCTTGAACAACGTTTCATCAAAAAGTGTTTCTGAAACACCTTTTGAGTTGTGGAAAGGTTGTAAAGGTAATTTACAATATTTCAAGATTTAAGGATGATCATCACACGTACTATTGACAAACCTAAAGAAATTGAAACCTCACTCAAGGGTATGCCTATTTGTAGGTTATCCCAAAGAGACCAGATGTGGTCTCTTTTATGATCCTAAGGATAACAAGGATTTTATATCAACAAATGCCACATTTTTAGAAGAATATCATATAAGAGATCACAAACCATGCAGTAAATTGGTTTTGAGTGGAATTTCAAACGAAAAAGACAGTACGTCAATAAGAGTTGTTGAAAATGCTAGTACATCAATAAGAGTTATTGACGTTCGATGCACGTCTAGTCGAAATCCTTCTAAAGAGTTGAGAGAGCCTCGTCGTAGTAGGAGGATTATACCACGCCTACACAATATATGGGTTTAACATAAGCTCAAATCATCATATTTGATGATGAAATTGAGGACTAATTGTCCTTTTAACAGGCAATGAATGATATTGACAAAGATGAATGGGTCAAAGCCATGGATCTTGAAATACGGTCTATGTACTCCAATTCAATTTGGGATCTTGTAGACCAACCGAATGAGGTAAAATTGATAGGTTGCAAGTGGATCTACAAGAGGAAAAGAGGGTGTAAATGGAAAGATACAGACCTTTAAGGCTAGGCTGGTGGCTAAAGGTTACACCTAAGTTGAGGGGGTTGACTATGAAGAAACCTTCTCTCCTGTTACCATATTAAAGTATATCTAAGTCCTCTTGTCAATGTCACATATTATGACTACGAAATATAGAAAACAGACGTCAAGACTACTTTTCTGAATGGCAATCTTGATGAGAGCATCTACATGAATCAACCAGAGGGATTCATAAAACAAGATCAGGAGCAAAAGGTTTGTAAGCTGAAACAACCCATCTATGGATTGAAGTAGGCATCCAGATCTTGGAATATAAGATTTGATACTGTAGTTAAATCTTATTGCTTTGATGTTGATGAGCCGTGTATTTACAAGAAAATCATCAAAGGTACTCTTTCTTTTCTTGGGTTATACATAGACGACATCTTACTCATTGGGAATGATGTAGAATTTCTTACTGACATTAAGAACTGACTATTTGCATAATTTCAAATGAAAGATTTTGGAGCAGCACAATATGTTCTTGGAATTCAGATTTTTCGAAATCGCAAGAATAAAACGTTAGCCTTGTCTTAAGCATCTTATATTGACAAAATGCTTGTTAGGTACTCGATGCAAAATTTCAAAAAACAGATAACTTACCTTTTAGGCATGGAATTACATTGTCTAAGGAATAGTTTCCTAAGACTCCTCAAGAGATTGAGGAAATGAGGCGTATTCCTATACATCAGTTTTAGGTAGCCTTATGTACACCATGTTGTGTACAAGGCCTAACATTTGTTATGTAGTTGGCATTGTAAGTAGGTATCAATCTAATCTAGGATTTTATCACTGGTCAAAGATTAAAATAATCCTCAAGTATCTTTGAAGAATGAGGGACTATATGCTTGTCTATGGTGCTAAGGATTTGATCCTTACAGGATACACTGACTCTAATTTTCAAACTGATAAGGATTCTAGGAAATCTACATCAGGATCAGTTTTCACTCTTAATGGAGAAGCTATAGTTTGGTGAAGCATCAAACAAGGATGTATTTGCTTACTCCACCGTGAAAGCAGTGTATGTAGCTACTTGTGAAGCTGCTAAAGAGGTTGTATGGTTGATGCTTGATTTTATGAAGTGAAATTATGGATGAGATGCGATGGTGAAATTGTATTGAGCACTCAAGTTTCCTCAGTGGAATCCAAGTGTAAACCCCACTGAGTTTCCTGGTAAGTCCAAGGTCGAACTCAGAGACTTGGGAAAACAAGTTGCACGGGTAAGTTTTAGGAAAACCTTGCGGTAACCAAATAAATAAATAGTTGTTGAGGTTGTTGTTTGCGATAATGAAAATATAAACAAATGCAGCGGAGTTTGAAAAGAGTTTAATAAACGGAAATGCGATGAGTATACGGTGAACGGGTTGAGAAGGGTTTCGGCTAACACTTCCTAGGATGCATTCATGCTTTGCAATCATGCAACATGCATACAATAGTAAACCATCTCTCGATGCGAATGCTACGACTTCTATAGGACCTACACATAAGCCTCTATTCTTATTTATGCAATGATAGAATGACACACACACAAATAAGGCGACCATATAATATCATTCCTATCTCTAGGATGCATGCGATGTAGGTTGGCAAACAAAGCTTATCTCTAAGTCCCTATCTCTTATTTATGCAGTTCTAACTTGCTCTCTACAGTTTAGATTCTAACTTGGATCTCTCGAGTCCTAGGTTCTTTCTTTAGACTCTTCTCGAGTAGCTCTAAAGGGATATGTGGCACAACATAACACAAGATAATCACAAGCAATGAACTTTCTATGTCATGTTAGCTTAGTTCTTCTCAACCCATTCGACTAGCTTAGCTACTCATGCATACTAAGAGAGTGAACAGATGTAGAATAAGAACTTCCATTGTATAAATATAAAGATGAAGTACAAAACAATAATGCAAGAATAGAATAAAGATCCTGGTAGCAATCTCTTGCTGCCCAGGATTTTACACTGTTTTTCTACTCATGTTCAAAAGATAATCTCGCTCTCGCAAGAGTCGGCCCGCTCTCTGCTTCTACACCTCAACCCCAAGTAGGATTCTAACCTACGACCAATCGGTTAACAGCCGACTGCTCGTTCTCTCTCGAGTTGCCTTGAGCGATCTTCGACGTCACCACTCTTCTCTTGCTTCACCTTAAAACGAAAGGAAAAATATGAACAAAGACGTGTGATCAGAACATATGAATTTTCGAACCCCTTTTCTGAAGATTGCCTTTGGTATTTATAGAATTCCCTAACTAATGCACCGAATATTTGTCACTGAAAAGCTGAATGTACTTGTTATCGGTTAGCAGCTGTCAACTTAATTTGGATTCGACTATCATCAGCTTTTTGTCCCATCGTGATTAATTAGCCTTTCACCCAGATGCGCCCACCATGTTGCGCCGACCAAGTTGCGGCAATCCTTCTTGAGCAAATGTTTGCGAACATGATCACTGCAAAGCCTTGCGGTAATGCTACACTCGACCAATGATTTCCTATGATCGCAATTTCTGCCTTGCGTCAATGCATTTTCTGCATAAAAATACAAAAATCAACTGTCCCTATGCGATGAACGCATGCGACCACAATATTAAGAATTTGATGCTTTTTGGACGCAATTTATCATGCTTTATCAACGCAAGCCATAATTATTTAAGAACTTAGCTCTATGATAACGTGCATTTCTACCCGTTATCACACCCCCAAATTTAAACAATGCTTGTCCTCGAGCATAAGCTAAAGATTTCCTTTAGCAAGTCGACCACAATGTTCTTTTCCTAGATTTCTCAAGGATACTTCGTTCAAATCCTATTTACTAAAATTTCCTTAAGTCTTATTCCAGTCTCTTCTTAAAATATTTCTAAGACCTAGAGACTCCAAGCTTAACCTTCAAAAGGACTTTACTAAATTCCGGAATATCGCATGATTTATTTCAAAAAGAAAATTTTTCGTTGGGGTGTCATATGATTTTATCCTTGCATATTTCTTGATATTATTATTTTTTTCTGACCTTGCGCTGATCCAAGTGCCTTGCCTTCATTTTGGCTTGCCCCCATGTGTGTCATGTGGACATCCAACTTCGAGCAATGCGCTCTTTCTCAAACTAAACTCATACCTACTTGGCAGCAGAGTTGTGGTCATTTATTTATACGTTGATCCTGGTGACTTACTTTCGTTTTGGCTTGCCCCCACGTGTGTCATACGGACATCCACTACGGGTAAGTGCCCTTCACAACTTAACTCTTATCAATATGGATTTCCCCCTTGCATTGACAGTGGAGTTGTTATTTTCCTCTTTTCTTCTTCATATTTATTTTTATTTTGAAAATAGCAAGGTCGAAAATAAATACCTCACCCCCAAATTTAAAATGCAGCAATGTCCTCATTGTCAAAAGATTCAAATGAGTCATGTGATATTCCTAGAAAGCTTTGTAAAGAGAGTTTGAAAGAAAGCTAGCAAACCCCTGACTTCTAGAAATATTTTATGAGGTAACTATCTTAAAGTTAAGTTGACTTTAGTATATACGAAAGAAATAAAAGCATGTTTTTCATCATTGAAATCATAGTTGGGAAAGAGACAGCATGGGGCTACTTACTAAATTTATCCATGTCAAATGATTATGGTAATCAAAGAGGATGCGATGATAAAACTTTTAAAACTAAAATGCGGTGCGATAGTGCAAAATTTGAAATAGAGATAAGGAAAAATACACCCCCAAATTTGCGCTATCGCCCCCAGTGTGTATTGACGGATCCATCTTTGCGGCAATCTATCTTCTTTGGATTGTGGTGACAGAGTAAAATAAGTTGCTTCTTTGTGTAACATCTTCGCAATCCAGTGTCTCGATCGTTGCAAGAAAAACAATAGAGAAGATATATTGAGAATTCCAAATTTGTTAGATTTGTTATCGCAAAATTTGTTATCGCAATCTCCCCCCCCCTTTTTTTGATGTAGAATAAGAATAAGATAAAGACTGAAAAGATATAGTGAAGATATATTGAGAATTCCAAATAATAGAGAAGAATTGAAGATTCCATGCTTCCCAAAACTTGCGTCCCTGATGGATTGCGATCGTCTGATAATGCAGGGACCACCTACTTCGCGCTTACTTACAAAGTTCTCTTTAGTTCCACGGAGTCAACTTGGCGATGCGAGCCTTCTCCATGATATTCCTTTACTTGCTGCCCATTAACTTTGAATATGTTGGTTCCATCATCATTTGATAGTTCCACCACGCCATGCTGGAATACTTGTCTAACTATGAATGGTCCAGACCACGCAACGTGACTTTAGTTTCCTGGGAAGAGCCATAGACGTGAGTTGAGAGATAAGACCTTCTGCCTGACTTGGAGTTTTTGCCACATATGTGTTTGTTTTGCCAGCGCTTGGTGCACTCCTTGTAAATCTTTGTGTTCTCATATGCGTTAATCCTCCATTCTTCTAGCTCGACCAGTTGCATTTTTCGCATATTCTTCCTGCTTTCTTCAATACAAAGTTTCAGCTTCCTTACCACCCACGTGCCTTATACTCCAACTCCAAAGGCAAATGACACGCCTTACCAAATACCAACGCATATGGGGACATACCTATTGGTGTTTTAAATGTAGTTCGGTATGCCCACAACGCACTGCATCATCAAGCTTTGTTACCCAATCTTTCACGAAGGCCTTACTACCTTCTCAAGTATTAGCTTAATCTCCCGTTGGACACCTCGGGGCTGACCATTCGTCTGCAAATGGTATGCGGTGGCCACTTTGTGGAGAATGTTGTATTTGCGCAACAACTCCTTAACAGATATGATTGACAAGTGAGATCTTCACGTTAACTGTGATTATGGCACATGGAGTGCCAAAACGAGTGAAAATATTTTTCTTCAAGAATTGAGACTACCATCGCATCGCTTGCGGCGCATGCAATTGCCTCTACCCACTTGGATACATAATTGACAACTAATAAGATATAATGTTTACCATTCGAGGGAGAGAATGGTCCCATGAAATCAATACCCCACACGTCGCACAATTCAAGCTCCAAGATAGTGTTCATCGGCATTCCATGTTTCCATGAAATGTTACTTGTGCATTGGCACCGATCACACTTCATTATGTAGTCAACTGCATCCTTAAACAATGTAGGCCAAAAGAATCCACTCTGTAAAACCTTAGCTGCGGTACGCTGTCCTCTAAAGTGCCCACCATATGGTGAGTCATGACATTGCGATAATATGCATTGTTGAGCAGCATTTGGTACGCAAATCGCAAAATCTGGTCTGCCTCTCTTTTATACAGATTCAGCTCATCACAATAATAATGTATGCATTCATGTTCGAGCTTCCTCTATTGGTGGTAGGTATAATCTTTAGGAAATTGTCCACAAACCAAATAGTTGACTATGTCAGCATACCAAGGCAATTCTTCAATATGGAACAGCTGCTCATTCGGGAATACCGCACTCACCTCAAACTCATTGCGGTCAACTTCAGGGTTCTCCAGTCTAGACAAGTGATCCGTAACTTGGTTCTCTTTCCCCTTCCGGTTAATTATTTTTATGTTAAATTCTTGGAGGAGGAGAACCCATCTGATCAACCTCAGCTTTGCGTCCTTCTTTGTCATTAAGTACTTTATCATCGAGTGATCAGTATGGATGAGTACTTTTGTCCCCAGCAGATATGCTCGAAATTTTTCCAACGAAAAAATTACCGCCAGAAGCTCTTTCTCTGTGGTGGTATAATTTGTCTGAGCAGGATTTACTCGCATATGCGATGGGATGCAAGATTGTTTTTCTCTTTTGTGCCAAAGTTGCTCCCATCGCATACCCGCTTGCATCGCACATTATTTCAAAAGGCAGTGTCCAATAAGGTGCGATTAATACGAGTGCGGTAATCAGCGCATGCTTCAAAACTCTAAATGCGTTGAGGTAGTTGTTGTCAAAATCAAATTTTCTGTCAGCCTCTAACAATGCACTCAGTGGTCGTGCTATTTTCGAAAAATCTTTGACAAAGCATCTGTGGAATCCAGCGTGCCCTAAGAAACTTCGTACAGCTTTCACGCTTGTTAGAGGTGGAGGTTTTTCAATTGCTTCAATTTTTGCTTTGTATTTCCAACCCATCTTGAGAAACATTGTGTCCCAACACTATGCCCTCCCTCACCATGAAATGGCATTTTTCCCAGTTAAGCACCAGATTCGTCTCTTCGCATCTCTTCAGTATCTTCTCCAAGTTGGCTAGACAGACTTCATAGGTGTTCCCATAAACAGAGAAGTCGTCCATAAAGATTTCGACAGATTCCTCAAGATAGTCTGAAACGATGGCCATCATGAACCTTTGGAATGTGCTTGGCGCATTGCAGAGGCCGAACAGCATGTGGAGAAAAGCAAAGGTCCCATATGGGCAGGTGAATGTGGTATTGTCTTGGTCTTCTAGAGCTATCGTAATCTGGTTGTACCTGGCATATGTAAACCCTGAACCCTAATTTCTCTACTTTAGTATGTCCCCGGCTAAGACCAGTATAGTGAGTAGGTTGATGTGGAAACTAATGTGTAATTGTAGAGGAAAGGGTGAGAAATTAGAAGAAAAATGTGAATTTGAAAGCTTGACTCTTGGGGGAAAACTTGGAAATTTTGGCTAAGTATAACCCACACGTTGGAAGCAAAAAAATTGACTAAGTGTTGTCCATGCATTGGCCTTGATCACTTAGAGGTTATTTGGGGCATTGAAGGAAGCCAAAGTATGCAAGAGAAACGCATGCAATGTCTTGAGAGGTTAGAACAACGAATGTGGCAGCCAAATGTATTGAGAGGTTAGAACAACGCATGCGGCAGCCTCAAGTTGCGCTCCAAGGGCACTGGACATTGGACACGATGGTATGCATGTATACGACCGAAGGAAATTCGTTGGTAGTATGCGGTGATGCAGTGCAAGGGCATGCGGTGATGCAGTGTGAGGCATATGACGATGGATAGCATGCGACAATAGGGGCATGCGGCGATGGATGCGGCAGTGCTATGCGATTGTATGCAGCAATGGATGTGATGGATGCGGCCACCTATGCGTTGGACATCCAAGGGCTTGTGGGCGCATAGAACAAGCTAGTAGTATGCGTTGAATGAGTGTTAGTCATTATCCTAGTTGAGCNCTTGTGGGCGCATAGAACAAGCTAGTAGTATGCGTTGAATGAGTGTTAGTCATTATCCTAGTTGAGCGCATAGAGCAAAGGTGAGCCATGCGAAGGAGAAGGATATGCAGCCAAAGATGAGCTTCGAGCATCTAGCATTTGTGATCAAGTTGCGTTAATTAAATGCACAAGGAAAGATTGAATGGATGCATACACCGGTTGATGGTGTCTAGACATAGTTAGGTTGCGGCAATTGGATGGGCGCATTTGTGATTAATGCATATGAGGTTGGATGGACGCATGCAAGGTCGTCATCCTAAAATATGGCTTGTTGGGAAGAAATCTTAAGCCTTAAGTAAATGAGGTGGATGCACAAGAAGAGATGCAAAATTGAGCATTTTGTGCTAGCTAAGGATGAAGAAGACACCTTAGATTGCGGTGATTGAAGGTTGCGTTGATAGTGTGGGGAAGAGACACTTGGACATGCAGCCAAGTAGGAGGTGTCGGCCTTGGAAAGAGTTTGGATGCCTATAAATAGGGCCAAGGACTTCTTTTCAGATCAAAATTCAAAGTACATTAAGAAGAGAGTAAAAGCTGATTAAACTTTGCATTGATAGCAAATCCATGCGTTAGTCATAAAGCTTCCAGAGGAAACGCAGTTAGACAATGAAGTCTGGAAACAATATCAGCTTGGTACGAGGAGTTCTCCCAGTATACTCATGCGTTTGGAGTGATTCTAAAGCCACCTGAAAGCATAGAAAGTCTAGTTTTCAGGGTAGGGCTGCCGGAGAAGAAGCTCCAAGGGATCGAGCTAGAAACTGAGAAAAAGATAGAAGGGTCAAGCTGTCGGGTAAGCTTGGGCCAGTCTTGAAGATTTTGTGATTCCGGCCAAAAAATGAGAATTTCTGAGATTAGATTTTAAGGTAAACTTCCTGAGACATTTTAAAGCATGTTTACAGAAGAAAGTATCACGAGATAAGTCTTAGAACTATGAGTAATCTGAGCTTTAAATTGAATCTGAATTTTAGGGGTTCAAAAGGGAGCCGAGGTAAACAAAGAACTTCTAGAGTGAAAAGTTCCTAGACGACAAGGTGAGTGACTAGAATATTTGAATAAATATTTACAATGTTTTAAAGAAACCATGTTTTAAAGAAAGATTATTCTCATGCCAGCTAGTTTTACAAAGTAATTTCCAAGCAAACCATGAGTTATGTTTTAAACGCATGCATGTATGAAAAGTTTATTAAAAGCTATTTATGTGTGTTTAAATACATCCAACATGCGTGAGTATCTTTAAAGACATGTTTTCTATGTATTATGCTTTACATGCTTTAAAGAGAAAATCATTTTATGACTGGTTGTACTTGAAAAGCGATATCGAAGGACATTTGAGAAGGTATCCGACCAACTTGATACCGAAGGACATTTGAGAAGGTATTTAAGCAGCTCGATACTGAAGGACAAGTTTAGAGAAGGTATCTGAGCAGAAGTACCTAAGGTATGATGGTACTTAGTCTAGCCACGTGCACGTAGGTAGTTAAAGTCAGAGATTGAGCAAAAGGGTTCTCTCTTGACTAACAGTTGATGTTGGGATTTAGCCGCAGCAGGGTTATTCTCGATTAAGAAACAATGTTAATGTTTTCTGATAAAAATAGCTTTATATGTTTTATGCTTGGAAAATGTTTATACTACAGTACAAGGTTACTGTAGAAGTTTATATTTCAGTTTAATCTCTTTATTGAGACTTTTGCATGAGAATCTATTTTCTTTCTTAAGTCACTTACTGGGCTAGCAAGCTCACCCCGTTTTCAAATATTTTCCTTTTCCCCAGGTAGTGGTCAAATCCTCAGGAGATAGCTCTACATCTTCCTTGCCACTAAAGGACAAAGATATTGTAACCCGTCTGTTCAGGTGGTTATTGTAAATATTATACACATGTTACAATTTTTCATATAGGGACTAGGGTTTTGGGCATCGGGACTTGTGAAACTAGTAATGTATTACTCTAAATAGGTTGTGTTTGTAAGCTTAATAAATTTTTGGCCATAAAGGCATCCGTTGTATATGAGTTATACATTGGTATCAGAGTTATTTCCGCAAGAATTATTAGGCAGTAAGTGTCAACAAAAGGGGTAATAACTGCCACAGTCAAATCCTTTCCTAGGCTCAGAGAGTAGTCTGGGATGGGGTGTGACAGCATAACCATGCATAAAGTAGTAAAAGTCATTTCCAGCTAGATGGTCTAGCATTTGATCAATGAATGGCAGGGGGAAATGATCTTTCTTTGTGGTTCCATTCAGCCTGCGGTAGTCCATGGAAATGTACCACCCGGTGACGGTTCTTTGCGGTATTAATTCATTGTTTTCTTTCGGGACTACCGTCATGCCACCCTTTTTCGGCACACACTGCACGGGGCTGACCCACGTCCTATCTGCTATAGGATAGATAATGACCGCATCTAACCATTTAATGATCTCCTTTTTAACAACCTCTTTCATCGCAGGGTTGAGTCTGAGTTGATGTTCGATCGTTACCTTATGGTCCTCTTCAAGATGAATGCGGTGCAAACAGTACGCTGGTCTAATTCCTCTAATGTCGGCGAGCATCCAGCCAATTGTTCGCACATGCTTCCTTAGAATGCTTATCAACGCATTCTCCTAGTCTTCGTTGAGCTCAGAGGAAATGATAACTGGCAGCTTCTCATTCTGCCCCAAAAATGCGTACTTTAAATGATTTGGCAGGGTCTTTAATTCCAGTGTTAGTGGTTCTACTAGGGATGGTTGCGTTGTTTTTCTTTCTTCTTTTTCTGTTGGCTCTTCTTCTTGGTCTGCAATCATCTCTTCTTTCTTGCTTTTTTTTGTTATGATCGCATTATAGGTAGCAACGGATGCATTAGCATCCTCTTCTTCATTTTCTTCATCAAACTTTTCTTCTTCAATCAAATTTTGGTCATCATCTGAGTCATGCAGGTCTTCTTCATCTGAAAACTTCATGGCACGAATTATGTTAAACTTAAGCTTCTGTCCGTTGATGCTCAAAGTGATCTCCCCTTTATACACATCAATCTACCTGTTGATAGAAATGGTCGCCCCAAGATGATTTGTACATCTTTGTCGACCTCGTAATCCAATATGATGAAGTCGGCTGGTAGGATAAATTTGTCAATGGTGATAAGTATGTCCTTCACCTTTCCCTTTGGATGCACCGAGATCTATCGGCCAGTTGGAGAGTCACGGTTGTGGGCACAAGTTGCCCCACATTCAACTGCCTAAAGATCGATAGAGGCATCAAATTTATACTGGCTCTGAGGTCATACAAGGCTTGCCCGATGTACAGTTCTCCTATGAAGCAAGGGATACTAAAGCTCCCAGGATCGCTCATCTTCAGTGGAATTATTGATTTTGAACTTTGTGTTAATGCCACCGTGGAAAACTTACCAGCTCCTCTCTTCTTAGTTACCATATCCTTTAGAAACTTTGCGTAGGCAGGCATTTCCTCAATCGCTACACTGAATGGAATATTAATATGTAATTGTTTTAACATAGATAGAAAGTGTTGATATTGTACCTCTTCATTCTTTTTCTTACTTAGTCTCTACGGGAAATAGGGTAACTGAACTTTCACGGTCCCCATCTCAGTTGGCTTTAAGGTCGACACAACCTCTGGTTCTATTGCTTCTTTTTCTCTTTCTTCTTCTTGCGTCACTGCAATTTTAGGTTCAACCGCAATGGGAGTTGTCCAACTAAGCTCCTTCTTTTCTCACTCCACAGTCTTCCCACTTCGCAACATCACAACCTGACATTGCTCTTTACCTGATCCCCCCGGGTTACATGGGATTTTTGTTGAACTCGGCAAAGCCCCTTGTGGTCTACTCTTTAGCTCACTCGCAATCTAGCCCATCTGTAACTCTAGATTGCAGATGGACATAGCCTGACTTTGAAGCACAGTTTCGTTTTTCTCTATGTACTCCTTCAACAGGCTCTCCAAGGAAGAGGATTGCGGCGGTTGCGAGCTACTAACTTGATTGCTCATCTGACCGTTGTTGCATGGGAAGAATCAAACTGGCCCTTCTTTCTGTACCACGAATTGGAAATTCTATTGTTGATTCTTCCATGCAAAATTGGGGTGGTTTCTCCACCCGGGGTTATAGGTATTCAGAAAGGGATAATATTTTACAAAGTAAATGGACTATGGATTTTGCGGGCATTCTTCCATCGCGTGCCCATCACCGCAAGTCGCACACCTTATGGTGTTTTGACTGATTGCATTGATTTGCCCAGTTTGTGATGTTGGGCTGTTGATCGCAATTCCCTGAATTAAGTTCATCATTGTGGTCATCTGATTTCCTAGTGAAGCAATAGCACCATTACTTGTGTCGGTATCTTTGATTCTCAATCTTTGGTCACTCTCTCTCCAATCTTTGTGGTTTTTAGAGATGCAATCTAAGATATTCTTCGCCTCGTCATACATCTTATCAAGAAGACCACATGCGGCTGCCACATTGACAGTGGTTTGCGAAGCGGGATTCAAACCGTGATAAAAGATTTCCCTCTGAAGGCAGTTTGGCAATCCATTATATGGACAGTCCCGGACCAACCTCTTAAACCTCGCCCAGGCATCGCTGAACGATTCATCCATGTCTCGTTCAAAATTTGTAATTAGTTTCCTTCGTCTGGCATTCTCAGTAGGTGGAAAATATTTCTTCATAAACTTCTCCACGATCTGTTCCCAAGAAGTGATCTCTCCCAGCTCGAGAGAATACGCCTATTTCCTTACCTGATCACAAAGAGAAAATGGGAACAAAGTTAGTCGAACTTCTTCGGCAGAGATGTTTGGGAACACAAAAGTATTGCAGATTTCTATAAAACTTCAGAGGTGGGCGTGCAGGTCCTCCCCATGCAGGCCTCCGAATTGCCCTGCAGTCTGGATCATCTGCAGCATCACCGGTTTCATTTCAAATCGGCTTCCATCGAGGGCAGGCCTCATGATTTCTGGAGAGAAATCATAGAAGTTTGGCGATGCATAGTCCCTAATGGGTCTATTGCGATCGTTTGCTAGTAGGATTGGATGCACCATGACGTTGTTTTTGTTTGGTGCTCCATTTCCAAGTTGCTCTGCCATCTCTTCTTTATCTGATTGTGGTTGTTGTTGGCAGTCTCTTAATCTCCGTCTAAACGTCCTCTCAATCTCTAGGTCGAAATTCATCAGAGATTGAGAGTCTGCAAAGAAATCAAAAAAATTACCATTAGCACACTATTTTGTCGAAGTCCTTAGAAACGGCAACAAAAATTTGATGCTTGATTTTATGAAGTGAAATTATCATGAAATGCGATGGTGAAATTGCGTTGAGCACTCAAGTTTCCTCAACAGAATCCAAATGTAAACCCCACTGAGTTTCCTAGTAAGTCCAAGGTCGAACTCAGGGACTTGGGAAAACAGGTTGCGCTGGTAATTTTTAGGAAAACCTTGCGGTAACCAAATAAATAAATAGTTATTGAGGTTGTTGTTTGTGGTAATGAAAATATAAACAAATGCGGCGGAGTTTGAAAATAGTTGAATAAACGGGAAATGTGATGAGTATGCGGTGAACGGGTTGAGAAGGGTTTCGGCTAACACTTCCTAGGATGCTTCATGCTTTGTACGACCATTGCAATCATGCATACCAATAGTAAGCCATTCTCTCGATGCGAATTCTATGGCTTTCTTAATGCTCAGAACCACATTGCGATACATGTCCGATAAAGTCTATCAGGACCTACACATAAGCCTCTATTTTATTTATGTGATGACAGAATGACACACACCACAAATAAGACGACCACATTAATATCATTTATCCTATCTCTTGGATGCATGCGATGCAGGTTTTGGCAAATAGAGCTTATACTCCTGAGTCCCTATCTCTTGTTTATGCAGTTCTTAATCTTGCTCTCTCGAGTCTAGATTCTAAACCTAGCTCTTCCTCGAGTCCTTAGGTTCTTTCTATTGACTCTCTCTCGAGTAGCTTCTTTAAAGGTATATGTGGCACAGCATAACAACAAGATTGCAAGCAATTGAACTTCACTAGTTGTCGTGTTAGCTTAGTTCTTCTCAACACCATTCGTACTAGTTTTAGCTACCTCAAGCATATACTAAGAGATGTAACCGATATAGAATAAAACTTATTGTATAAATATAAAGATGAAGTACAAAACTAATAATGCAAGAATAGAAATAAAGAGCTGGTAGCAATCTCTTGCTGCCTGGTTTTACACTATTTTTCTAACTCTGTGTTTAAAATTGATAATCTTGCTCTCGCAAGAGTCGGCACGCTTCTCTGCTTCTATGCCAAAGTTCTCTCATCTCGAGTTACCCTGACGGAGATCTCTAATGTCACCAAGTCTTTCTCCTTGCTGAACCCTTAAAACGAAAAGGAAAACTATGAACAAAGACGTGCGATCTGAATGTATGAATTCTTCAAACCCCTTTTTAAAAGGTTGCATTTGTGTATTTATAGAACATCCAGAGTGAACGGTGGGCTTCTCTCTATGATTGCACAGATGGGAACGCGCTTTAATTCCCTGACTATGCGTCGAATATTTGTCAACAAAAAAGCTGAATGTAAACTTGTTACGTTTAGCAAGCTATCAATTTATTTTCGGATTTGAGCTGTCATCAGCTTTCTGGCACCATCGCGATTAATTTAAGCCTATTTCACCCAGATGCGCCGACCCATGTTGCGTTGACCAAGTTGCGGCAATCCTTCTTGAGCAAATCTTTGCGAACATGATCACTGTAAAGCCTTGCGGTAATGCTGCGCTCGACCAATGATTTCCTATGATCGCAATTTCCGCCTTGCATCAACGCATATTCTGCATAAAAATACAAAAATCAACTATTCCTATGTGATGAACGCATGCGAACGCAATATTATGAATTTGATTCTTTTTGGACGCAATTTATCATGCTTTATCAACGCAAGCCAACATTGTTTAAGAACTTAACACTATACTCAACTGTGTTCCCTTCAAGAGTGTTGCAAGAACACCTCTGGAATTGTGGAACGGGCGTAAAGCTAGTTTACGTCACTTCCGCATTTGAGGTTGCCCTGCACATGTGCATGAGGCTAATCCCAAGAAGCTGGAACCACGGTCGAGGTTATGCCTCATTGTAGGCTACTCCAAAGGTACACGAGGGGGTTGTTTTTATGATTCGATGGAAAATAGGGTGTTTGTTTCAACAAACGCTACTTTCCTGGAGGAGGATCATATAAGGGAGCACAGTCCACGAAGCAAAGTCGTGTCATGTGAGTTTTCCAATGAAACTACTGAAATTTCAACAAGAGTTGTTGATGAGCATGCTACATCAACAAGAGTTGTTTATGGGAGTTCATCCAGTAGGTTAGTTCCACCTCATGAGTTGAAGGAACCTCGACATAGTGGGAGGGTTGCGAACCCACCCGTTCGCTATCTGGGTGTCATAGAAATCCTTGCTATGGTAGCAGATGGCGACATTGAGGATCTGTTGTCTTATAAGAAAGCAATGGAGGATGTCGACCGGGATGAATGGATCAAGACAATGGATCTCGAGATGGAGTTGATGTACTTCAACTCACTATGGGATCATCAACGCTTCAGTAGTCTTTTTAGTGTTGTATGTAGACGATATCCTACTCATTGGGAATGATGTAGGTCCACTGACTGCAGTTAAGAATTGGCTAGCGACCCAATTCCAAATGAAAGATTTGGGAGAGGCTCAGTTTGTTCTAGGTATACAAATCTTTCGGGATCATAAGAACAAAGTGCTAGCACTGTCTCAGGCATCGTACCTTGACAAGATGTTGCTCAGTTTCGATTGCAGGACTCACTAGGAGGGGCCTACTGTCGTTCAGGACATGGAGTCACTTATAGGTTTAAAGGACATATGTCCTAAGAGCCTCAAGAGGTTGAGGAGATGAGACGGATCAGTCTAACCCAGGCCATTTTAATGTTCTGACTTCGTTTACGAAGGTTTCTCACAGCTACATGTTTGTGAGTCACCTACGGAGCATGGGTCTACAGGATTTGCCCGCGGCTGGACTAGGGCAAGTGGGAGATTTTCTTGTACTGGGCTTTTATGCCCTAGTTTATTGTTTTGTACTAGTTTTTTGTACACCCCACTTCGTTTTAGGACAAGTGGGAGATTGTTGAGGTTGATGCCCTAAAG
Source organism: Benincasa hispida (assembly GCF_009727055.1). Classification (NCBI taxonomy): domain Eukaryota; kingdom Viridiplantae; phylum Streptophyta; class Magnoliopsida; order Cucurbitales; family Cucurbitaceae; genus Benincasa; species Benincasa hispida. The sequence continues at coordinate 61,039,385 of NC_052351.1, forward strand.
TCTCATGTCCTGTAGTTTGTATGAACGCTTGTGTTGTTAATATATGATATTTACTTCACATCTTGTATTTTTTGCTCAGTTGCTTCTTTTATTTGCTTTACCACGAACCAATAAATATAAAATTCTTGGTTATCTGTATGTGACTCAAGCATGTATGTGGTGACATACAGTGGATCATGTCTTGAGTGATAACCAAAATGGTCTGTAGTATATGGATATAGGAGGGAAACCTTATCCTGGTAACGCTACAGATGTGGCCCGCTTTGTGGAATGGTCACAAGTGTTGTGACTTGTCACAGATGGTCTGATCCTAATCATTCGTGTTGGGGACATGCGATTGAGGGCGTCTTATACAAAGAGTTTGTATATGACCTGACCAGGAAGTGTTAACGTCTCACTATATAACACCATTCATGACAGAGACTTCACTTCACTAAGATGACCATAGGTAACATCACCTCAATCCTGAGTGAGTTGGGAACTCCTGCTATTGAGGGCGGTTCTTTGATTTGTATGTGTGCGAGTGGCCAGGTCGCCGATTCAAACCTACTATGTTGGGGATTCGTTTGATTTGAGAGCTGGAAACTCAGCTACACAAGATGGAATTCACTCCTTCCCCGAGGCAAGGGTAAGTAGATAGATAACTCCCTTAAGGACTGATTTCGGGGCTTGAACGATGTGGTGTCACACACCTTCTCTTGGCCCGAGAGGTGTTCACACATAGTTGGACTATGTTGTATTGTTCATTAGAAGAATCAATAGTATTTAAGGAGTGAGATTTAACTACAAGGGCATAACGGTAATTTGGCTCAACTGTACTTACGAGCATCTGTGAAGGGTCATCGTACTCATGATTGGTTATATCCGACGGACACAGAAATATATCTGTGGTAAGAAGAGTTTAGTTGTTGGTCTTTATTGGAATGCCTGACAGTTAATGGATGGTGGATCTCGTGGCTAAACTGTTTAGTCAGCTATTCATGGACCATTGAAGCTTCGAGCCACAGGTCCATTAGGTCCCCTGGGTAGCTTGGATAAAGTCTAGAACCAATATTTGGGTTAATTTGAAATATTCAAATTGACAAGAGGAAGTTTAATTATATATGATATAATTGGCTAAATGTATGAGATACATTATTTTAGAGGAAATTAGATATAAATATGATTTATATCAAGTAGAGGAGAAAATACTATAGTAGATATGTGATATCAAACTATAGGAAAAAAATATAATATGATTATATTTATTATAATTTTATTGATTAATTATATGATAATTAATCCAAAACTCACGTTTGGACGTGGGTTAGTGGGATCCGTCGCTTATTTTAACCGATGTATTAAAATGAAAAATGTTTTCATTTTTGAATCGCCCGTTCGTCAATCGTCCAAAAAGAATTCATGGGAAGTGCACGTTGGAGAATTGTAAACGATCACTTATGTTTTTTTGAGAGCCTATTCGATAGCACTCTCCGCCTAAATGATCGTCTACCTCGCGCCTAAATGATCGCACGCTATTTCCTACACGATCGGATAGCTTCTCTAAACGATCGTATAGTGTGCCAATTTAGCTAAACGAACGTATACCTTTTCCTAAACAATCGTGCAATAAATCCTACACGATTGTGTAGCTCCTTCTAAACAATAAGCATTTCTACTATGCGATAGCGTCTTTTTCCCTCCCACTTGCTTATCGCGTACACGATTCATGTTTCCTCTTTCCTCTACCAAATTCACCAAAGACCACCCTTTGGGTTTTCACTCCGAGAATACCCGGGGCTCTTTAGTGGTGGTGTCGTCCCCACGGCGTTCGTGTTCGTGCGATTTTTCATGCAGTTGTTGCTGACGCTGCTGCTGGGCATTGGTAGATCGCTTGGAGGGTTCCGCTGCATTGAGTTCCAAAGTGTGAAGAACGTCTTCAACTGGTATGGAACTCTTTCCTTTGTTATTTATCTTGTTCTTAGCATACCGATAATTAGTGTTTGTTTTCATAACTGTTCGTATGAATGTATCATGTGTATTTCGGTCACAGTGAGATCGGAGCGATCCGAACGTGCTCATGGAACTCTTCGGTAAAAGATCCTTCATGCCCTCATAGGCAGAAGTTCACAACTCACTCAGGATTAAGGTCATGTTACCTATGGTCATCCTAGTGAAATGAAAGTCTCTATTATGAACAGCATTATATAATGAGACTAAACCTTTCATGGTCTGGTCTTATACAAACTCCTTTATATAGAATATCCCCGCTTGCATGTCTAATACATGAATGATCAGGATCATATCATTTGTAGCACTTTACAACAATGGTAACACCTATAAAACGGGCCATACTTGTAGTGTCACCAGGATAAGGTACCCAGACTTATCCATATACTACAGACCATTTAGATTATCACTTAAACATAATCCACCTATATTTCTCCACATACATGTTTAAGTTTCAATGATAACCTTGGATGTTAATTTATTGGTTTGTGGTTAATGCAACTAAAATATCACATATTTCATAGACAAAGTGAATAAAAATATCATATATTATTAATCACATACAAGTTTGTTCATACAATGTTTACACAATATAGAACCCTACGAGATTTAGGGCATCAATCCCAACAAATTCAACCTCAGGGAATCTGACTGCTACCTGGAAAAAGGAAAACATTTGAAAACGGTGAGTTGGTTGCCCAGTGAGTGACTTTTAGAAAAGTAGTTCGTCTTAAGCCTTTCATACACATATAATATTAAACATGTAAACATGATGGAAATAATCTCAAGCAACTTACGTAGTAACATACATTAAACATAGCATCATAATCATATATATTATCAAACCTTAGTTGAGAACAAGTGTTTGTAGCTCAAGCTCTCAACGTCCATTCATGGTAGTGGCACCCATACTTCGGTCCCATTATAATGACTATGGCCAGGACACCCATACTTCATCCCTCATACTAAACTATCTACGTGTATGTGGAGTATACTAAGTACTGTTAATACCTTAGATATTTCCTCGGATACCTTTTATACCTTCGGCATCCGGCTTACTGAAGTCGTACCATTCATAAAAAACATGTGTAAATAAATCTTTAGGCATAGCACTTACCTAACTTTCATCATAAGAGCATTGTCACAATTCAACACGCATGCTTCATGAAATATAAACATTTAGCTTATACAATACTTTAGCATTCAGCCTTGACATGCGCTAGAATTAGTCAAACTTATTTAAATAGCTTAAACATCATGTTTAAGAAATGCCATGAAATCCTTAAAATCATAGATATAGATTTTAGTTGCTTGGAAGACCCATAAACCATAGTGTGAAATTCATTTGGAACACATGACCTTTTATATATAAATTTTTTAAGGCATTTAGACTCTCGCGGGTCTTTAGACTTATTTTTCTTCGGTTTGGTAGGCTTCCCCAATGGACATTTCTCCTACACATCAGAATAAGAATTTTAGTTACAACTTTGGTCTCCCTTTTGTGACTACTCTTTTTAAACCAAGCTCACACTTAGCAAGATATTGCTTGTTCATCCAACAAATTCTAGATTCAGATTCTAACGTCAATAACTTGAAAACCAGAGCTCATTTTAAGAAAGTTCATTTTTAAGCATGCTCAGAATTGTGTTAATAATATTAGCTCAAAATTTTAGCATAAAACTCTTTGTGTTTTGATATGGAGCTTTAAATCTTTCTCAATGGCCCTAAACCACGAACTCTCTGCTTGTTCAAAAATTATAGGTTTAAATTCCAAAGTATGTAACTCAAACCCTAGACCTTATGTTGCAAAAGTTCCTTCTACAAACTTACTTATAATGGTGATAACAATATTACCTTAAATTTTCAGCTTAAAATTTCATGTGGCTCGGCCAAGATCTAAGATTCTTCATCAAGTGCCTAGAAAAACCCGAAAACAAACCTTCACCTCTTCCTTCCTTCTCCGGCCTTCTTTCCATTGCGAAATTCCTTTCAGTGGCTTAATTTCGAAAACTAGACTCATAGAGCTTTCTAACAATACAAAGATCATCTGATTTGCTCAAAGGAATTGTCCAAAATGAGCTCTTGAAGTTCCCTTCTGTTTTATACTACTGCCCAGCCATTTTGCCTGAAATCTCCTTAAGCCACATCACCCACTAGTGGAGATTAAGGGCCTATATTAAGCCATCTGTCCAAATAACTAAAAGATAAATTTAAAGCTGAATGTTTCGAGCAAACTCGATCCTCGATGGAAATGGGTAATTACTCGATGGACATTTCAATAGTATTCTGGTGAATACTCGATGGAAAAACTTGATGTTCGATGGGGTACTCGGTGCTCGATGCACGATCCTTCCTCGATTGCTCACACTTGATGCTCAACCCTTCCTCGATCGCTCATACTTGATGCTCGACCCTTCCTCGATCACTCATACTTGATGATCGATGGCATTTACTCGATGCCTGCCTTATGCTTACTCGATACTTAGTCACCACTCTTCATGTCCAACACTTAGCCAAAATTTCTTTTTGCAAGGCTAGATTAATAAGTACTCGAGAGCCAAGTTTCCCATACTTAAACATGTTCCTTCTTCAAAACTTATCCTTTACCCAATTCTCACAATTCCAATCTAACTTAAATATTTAACCCCCTTACTTTACTAAACTCAACAATAAATATATTTAAAAAGGGAAAGTAAGGTTCGGGTTTTACATTTTCTATATGAATAAAATGTTATTTTATCTTTAATAAATAATCATTATTATTTGATCGCATAACTCAAATCCAATAAACTAAGATCCAAGGTTATTTTCATGTAACTTGAACAATATGTGGCTGACATACAAGTGAATCATGTTCAAGCAATAACCTAAAAGGTCTATAGTATATGGATAAGATTGAGCGCCTTATCCTGGTAACACTATAGATACGACCCACTTTGTAATTGTTACAAATGATTTGATTCAAATCTTTCATATGGAGACATGGGAATGGGGTATCCTATGCAATAAGATTGTATAAGACTGGACTGCGAAATATATAGTCTCTTATCATAAAATCGCTAACTGAAGAGATTAATATTTCAAATGATTACCATGTAACTCAATCTAAATCCTGAGTGAGCTATGTACTCTTACTCATAAAGGTCATCCTTTGATTTGTATGAGTGAGAGCGACTCTTGTTGCTAACTCAATAAGCTTACCATCTTGGGGACAATACCGATAGGGGAGCTGGGAAAATAGCGTCACAAGACAAAATTCACTCATTCCCTCCTTTAGGGTAAGTAGATAGGTTGTTTCCTTAAATGATGACTCCGGGACTTAAACAATGAGGTCTCACCCTCTCACTGGCTCGAAAGGAATTTTGTTTACAGTTGGACCATAAACAGATTATTCATTAGAGAATCAGTGGTACTTAAGAAGTAGGAAGTAACTATAAGGGTAAAACGGTAATTTAACCTAGATGTAATTATGAACAACCTGTGAATGATTGACTTACAGAAAATGGTTAAAAATCAATTTACACATAAATATTCTACAGTTCGTAAGAGTGCAACTATGGGTTTATAGTGGAATACCCCATAGTTAATGAATATTGATTAATTTAATTAAAGAGTTTAATTAATTAAACTCGTATCATTGGAGCTTATAATTGTAGATCCATTAGGTCCCTCTGCTAGCTCATAACGGAATTAAACAAGGACTTAGGTGTTGTAAATTTGAAGTGTTCAAATTATTATTTAAGGGAATTTATTGTATATGATACAATTTAATATAATGTATATGGATACATTATAATATCTTTATTTAAGTTAGAATGAAATTTAAAACTATATAATAAGAGAATAATATTTGAGATTCAAATATTAAATAATATGAATTGGTTCATATTAAACCTATACAGTAAACTTAATGTGAATGAGATTCATATTAAAATTATAGGTTATAAAAGAGAGAAGTATATTTGAATATGATTCAAATATTAAATTAATTAAATATTTTATATTTAATTTAAGATAAATAAATGTTAGTTTGACTATTTATTTATTTTACTTAAATTAAATTAGGTTTAATTTAATTTTAAGTTAAATTAAATAATTAGTCAAATTCCCCTACATTGCAAGATAATGGTTTGTGGAGTGAGGGGATCTAACTTCCCTTACGTATTATTCTAAAATCCTAATAGAATGAATAGAAATCCCTCTTCCTCTCACAAAAAAGAAAACAAAGTGAAGAGTTCTCTATAATTTTTGCTTTCCCCTTCACCAAGAACCAAAAGCTCCTACAAGCTTCTTTGTTCCTAATAGGATAGCAGAGAAGATCGGTGGTTGTGTCTTGCTCGTTTTTTAGTCGTGTTGTCAATTACAACAGATTGGGAGATGATTCGAAGAAGAGATTCTATAAAGGTATTCCTCTTTTCTTTAATCTTGTAGAACTAATGTTTAACCTAATTCTTTCGTTTATGTTCTGTAATTTTTCCTATAATACAATTGCGTCAAAGCGATAAATCGCTTCCGCGTTGGGATTTATCCCCTTCACTTTTATCTTGTCTCACTAAAGTATCATTACAAAATTAGATGTCACATATGGTACATTAGAATTTGGCTAAAATTTGATTGGTTTCAATTGTGGTAATGCCTTAATAACTAATATAATTAATTTGTATGGTTTTAAAAACCTTCGAAAATGACTAGCGCTACATTAAACCTTCTAACTGCTAACAAATTAACCGATGAAAATTACACGAATTAGAAAAAGACAATAAACATTCTGTTTATTATCGACGACCTGAGGTTTGTCCTTGTTAAGGAATGTCCTCAAGTACCTAATGCTGAAGCATCTCAAAATTTTTTAGATGCATATGAAAGGTGGGTTAAGGCAAAAGAAAAGGCCCGAGCATACATACTGGCCAGGTTATCTTAAGTTTTGGCTAAGAAGCATGGACCCATGGTCACTGTACGTGAGATCATGAATTCACTACGAGAGTTGTTTGGACAGCCATCCATACAACTCAGACATGACACTCTAATGTTCATTTTCAACACAGGCAAGTAAGAGGGGACCTTCATGAGAGAATATGTTCTCCAAATGATGGTCACATTTTAACATTACTGAAATGACTGGGTCTGACATTGATGAAGTCAATCAGGTTAGCTTTATTCTAGAAACTTTACTTGAGAGCTTCCTTCAATTCTGTAGTAACGTTGTTATGAATAAGCTAGACTACAATCTAACCACCCTCCTTAACAAATTACAGATTTACCAATCCTTGATGAAAATCAAGGAACAGAAAAGAGAGGCAAATTTTAACACTTCCTCAAAGAAGTTCTACAAAGGTTTGACCTCTAGAACAAAGTCTATACCTTCTTCTTCCGACACCAGAAAGTAGAAAAAGAAGAAGGGAAGTTAAGGGAATTAACCTAACCCTATTGCAGCTCAGAGGGGCAAAAAGGCCAAGGTTGATAAACGAATTTGCTTCCATTGCAAATAGAAGGGACACTACAAGCGGAACTATTCCATGTATCTGGCAGAGAAGAAGAAAGTTGTTAATTATCTGAGTTGTTAATTATCATGAATTCGCTACGAAATTTCAAGACACTTCGAACCCATCGAGTTAAAGAGTATATGGGTTTAAAATTTCAGGACTATTTGATAGAACATGGGATTGCATCCCAACTCTCAGCACCTAGTAAACCTCAGCAGAATGGTATATTTGAAAGGAAAAATAGAACCTTGTTGGACATGGTTCGGTTATGATGAGTTATACTCATTTACTTGATTTGTTTTAAGGTTATGCAGTACAGACTACAGTTTAGATTTTGAACTATCTTTCGTGCAAGAGTGTTTTTTAAACACCTTTGGAATTATGGAATGGTTGTAAAGGTAGTTTACGCGACTTCTGGATATGGAATTTCTCAGCACATGTGCTTGAGGCAAATCCTAAAAAATTGGATCCTCGCTCAAAATTATGCCTATTTATAGGCTATCCCAAGGAGGCGAGGGGTGGTTACTTCTATGATTCTAAAGATAATAAAGTATGCGTCAAAAAATGCTACATTCTTAGAAGAGAATCGCATCAAAGAGCATAAGCCCTGCAGTAAAATTATGTTAATCGAGCTTTCCAACAAAACTACTACAACTTCAAAAAGAGTTGTTGAAGAAGCTAGTACGTCAACAGGAGTTGTTGATGTTGAAGGATCTCATATCAAAGAGTTTCATGAGCGCGTTCGGATCGCTCTGATATCACCGTGACCAAAATACATATTATACATTCAACACAAATAGTTATGTAAACAAACTTAATTATCGGCATGCTAAGAACAAGATAAACAACAAGGGAGAGAGTTTCATGAAGACAGTCTTCACACTTCAGAACTCCAACGTAGCAAAAAACCTCCATGTCATCTACCAATGCCCAGCAGAAACGTCGACTGCAGCAGCACGAACAACGCGAACTCACGACTGCAACGGGGACGACACCACCACTAAAGAGGCCCGGGTATTCTCGAAGTGAAAACTCAAAGGGTGGCCTTTGGTGAATTTGGTAGAGGAAGGAGGAACACAAATCGTGTAGGCGATAAACAAGTGGGAGGGAAGAAAACGCTATCGCATAGCAGAAATGCTTATCGTTTAGGAGGAGCTACACGATCGTTTAGGAAAAGATACACGATCATTTAGTAAAATTGGCACACTATATGATCGTTTAGAGAAGCTATACGATCGTGTAGGCGCAGTGTGAGATCGTTTAGGCGCGAGGAAGACGATCATTTACTAAGTCTCTAACGTGCGCTTGCACGAATTCTTTTGGACGATTGACGAACGATTCAAAAATGAAAACATTTTTCATTTTAACTCATCGGTTACAATAACCGACGTTGCCCACTAACCCACATCCGAACGTGAAATTTGGATTAGTTATCATATAATTAACCAACTAATTAATTAATAAATATAATCATATTATATTTTTAACCTATAGTTTGATATCACATATCTACTATACTATTTTCTCCTCTACTTGATATAAATCATATTTATATCTTATTTCCTCCAAAATAATGTATCTCATACATTTAGCCAATTATATCATATATAATTAACCAGTTCAATTACTGTCTCTTATACACATCTAGATGTGTATAAGAGACAGTTTTTAACCTATAGTTTGATATCACATATCTACTATACTATTTTCTCCTCTACTTGATATAAATCATATTTATATCTTATTTCCTCCAAAATAATGTATCTCATACATTTAGCCAATTATATCATATATAATTAACCAGTTCAATTAAATCATATATAATCGAACTTCCTCTTGTCAATTTGAACATTTCAAATTAACCCAAATACTGGTTCTCGACTTTATCCAAGCTACCCAGGGGACCTAATGAACCTGTGGCTCGAAGCTCCACAGTCCGTGAATAGCTGACTAAACTCTTTAGCCATGAGATCCACCATCCATTAACTGTCGGGGATTCCACTAAAGACCAACAGCTGAACTCTTCTTGCCACATATATATTTCTGTGTCCATCAGATATAACCAATCATGAGAACGATGACCCTTCACAGATGCTCGTAAGTACAGCTGGGCCAAATTATCGTTATGCCCTTGTAGTTACATCTCACTCCTTAAGTACCACTGATTCCTCTAATGAACAATACGACATAGTCCAACTATGTGTGAACACCTCTCGGGCCAAGAGAAGGTGTGTGGCACCACATCGTTCAAGCCCCGGAATCAGCCCTTAAGAGAGCTATCTATCTACTTACCCCTGCCTCGGGGAAGGAGTAAATTCCATCTTGTGTAGTTGAGTTCCCGACTCCCAAATTAGAGGAATCCCAAAAATGGTAGGTTTGAATCGGCGAACTAGCCACTCGCACACATACAAATCAAAGAACCGCCCTCAATGGCAGAAGTTCCCAACTCACTCAGGATTGAGGTCATGTTACCTATCGTCATCCTAGTGAAGTGAAGTTTTTATCATAAATGGTGTTATATAAAGAGATGTTAACACTTCGTGGTCAGGTTTTATACAAACTCTTCGTATAGGACACCCCCGATCGCATGTCCCTAACACGAATAATCAGGATCAGACCATCTGTGACAAGTCACAACACTTGTGACCATTCCACAAAGCGGGTCACATCCGTAGTGTTACCAGGGTAAGGTTTCCCTCCTATATCCATATACTACAGACCATTTTGGTTATCACTCAAGACATGATCCACTTGTATGTCACCACATACATGCTTGATTCACAAACAAATAACTAGGGATTTTATGCTTATTGGTTTGTGGTAAAGCAAATAAAACAAATAACCGAGTAAAAAACTAGATGTGAAGTAAATATCATATATTATACAACACAAGCGTTCGTACATACTGTTTACAAACTACAAGACACGAGACTTTAGGGCATCAATCCCAATAGATGTAGGTTCATCTAGTCAAATACATCCACCTCAATCATTGAGGGTGTTGGGTTGTATGTCCTAAAACACGTAGTTTGTAAACATTAAACATATTCTATTTTGCAATAAAGATGTTATTGAGGTATATCAGTGAAGTTGTTATCAAATATGTAAATTGCACTTGTTAAAGCCTAAATCCAATAAACTAACGAAACTCTGGCTATAGCATGAATACTTGAACTTTATGTGAAGACATAAAAGTGGATCGAGTTTGAGTAATAGCCAAAATGGTTTATAAGTATAGGGATAGGGCTGAGTACATAATCATGGAAACACTATGGATGCGGCCCACTTTGTATTTAAAACAAATGATGTCATCCTGTATCGTTCATGTAGAGACATGCGGGTGGGGACATCTATGCAAAAGATGTTTGCATGAGAATGAGCCATGAAGTAGTCACTTTTCTTTATAACGCATTGTTAAAACTAACTGTTTCATTTCGATGACCTAAGGTAACTCGATCTTAATCCTAAGCTAACTATGAACTCCTGTTTATTAGGGATTATCCTTTAATCTGCATGGGTGAGAGCAGCTTAACATCGCCGCTATATAAGCCTCCCATTTTAGGGGTAAGACTGGGTAAATAGCTGGGGACTTATTCCTGCAAGATAAAATTCACTCCTACCCAATTTCTCTTAGGTACTGACTTCTAGTCTTCAACAAGGGGCCCCGCCTTCTCTATGACTAAGAGGGACTCGCTTTATTGGTAAGACCATAAACCAATTGTTCAATAGTGGATCATTGAAAACTTAAGAAGCAAGATGTATTATAGGGGTAAAACTATAATTTTGACCCAACTGTAAATACGAACAACTTGTGAAGGATCGACTTACTGATCATGGTTAAATCAAGTGGACAAAAATATATCTACAGAGAGGAGAGTACAGCTACTGGGCTTTAGTGAAGTGTCCCGGTAGTTAACGAATGTTGTTAATTCAGTTAAAAGAGTTTAGCCATTTAATTGGAGCTCATGATCTGTAGGTCCATTAGGTCCCCCTGTTAGCTCATATCGAACTAAACCTTAGAACAGTGTTATGAGTGAGTTTGAAGTGTTCATATTCGAATTAGGGAATAAGCGTTAAAAATATATGATATATTTGACGGCGTATCATTCAATTAGAGACAGTTTGAGATATTTAAATAAGATTTAAATATCAAAACTATTAATAAGAATTCATCGAGATTGGTGTTTGATTTAATAATTGAATATTAAATTAAATTAATTAAATTTTTTAATGAAGTATTTAGTATTAGTTTGATTTAAAATTAATTATTTGAATTAATTTTGAATTGGAATTAATCAAAGTTGGCCAAAGTCAAATGTTGACTCACCAAGCTTTGAAGGTCAAAGGTCAAAAGCTGACTTCACTAAGTGAGAAGTTCCAAAATTAGTTTTGAATTAAAATTTGACTAAAGTCAAATGTTGACTTCAAAATAGTCAAAAGTCAAAATGTTGACTTCACTTAGTGGAAAGGTCCAATAATGATTTTTAGTTGAAAAATCTAACTTTTAGTGAACTGGTGAGTAATTCATTTGGCAAAGTGTTGATTCTACAAAATGCCACTTATTCTACTAAATTGAGTGCATTTTGAAGTATCAAAATTTGGTTAACTCAATTTGCATGAATTTCATGTAATTACTCTATAAATAGGATGCTTTAGTAAAGATTAAAGTTCTTGGCCATTTTGGTGATTTTCAAGTTAGTTGAAAAATAAATTCTTCTTGGCAACATAAAGATTCTAAAAAAGTTTTAGAATTTAAGTCCTCAATTCTCTCTCAATTTATATTCTAAATTCATCCCTAATTTAGTCACTTCTAGATCCCACCATCTTGTTCTAATGCTAGAGAATAGTCGAGAAGGCACTCGTGGTGGTTCACAATCGATTCGTGAGAAGATTGTAGCGAAATTGGTCGTCAATTTGGAGCTACAAATGTTATAACTCAAACCCTAATTTCAAAGTTATTTGCATGCATGTTTTATCTTTAAAATTAATGAAATTTATAATGCTTAAGATCTAAATTGCTTCCGCATGCACGTCATTTATTCTTACAGAGGGAACCTCGACGTAGTGAAAGGATTGTAAACCCACCTATTCATTATATGGGTTCAATAGAATCCCTGATCGTCATGTCTGATGGCGACATTGAGGATCCATTGTTCAATAAACAGGCAATGGAAGATGTGGACAAAGATGAATGGGTCAAAACTATGAATATCGAAATGGGGTCAATGTACTTCAATTCATTCTGGGATCTTGTAGATCAACCTGATTGAGTCAAACCTTTAGGTGTAAGTGGATCTATAAGGGAGAAATGGGTGCAGATGGTAAGGTGCAAACCTTTAAAGCTAGACTAGTGGCAAAGAGTTATATCCAGGTTGAGGAACTGAACTATGAAGAAACTTTCTCACTTGTTGCCATGTTAAAGTCTATCCAGATACTCCTATCCATTGTCGCATATTATGACTATGGGATTTAGTAAATGGATGTCAAGACTGCCTTTTTGAATTGTAATCCTAAGAAGGCCATCTTTATGCAACAATTAGAGAAATTCATCTCCCAAGGTCAAGAGCAAATGATTTGCAAGCTTAATCAGTCCATTTATGGACTGAAGCAAGCATCTCGTTCTTGGAATATGAGGTTTGATATTGTGATCAAATCTTATAGTTTTTATCAGAATGTTGATGTGCCTTGTGTCTACAAGAAAATCATCAACAGTTTAATAGTTTTCTTAGTGTTGTACGTGGATGATATCCTACTCATCGGGAATGATGTAGGTCTAATGATTGATGTTAAACTGTCATTAGCGATCCAATTAGAAGATTTAGGAGAGGAGCATTTTGTTTAGGGATCTAGATCTTTAAGGATTATAAGAATAAAATGCTAGCCTTGTCTCAAGCATCGTACATTGACAAGATGCTTGTCAAATATTCGATGCAAAATTTCAAGAAGTGTTTATTACCTTTTAGACATGGAATGGTCTTGTCTATGGAACAATGTCTTGAGACACCTCAAGAGGTTAAGAAAATGAGAGGGGTCCCCTATTCAATCGACTGTTGGTAGCTTAATGTATGTAATGTTATGTACTAAATATGATATTTTCTATGCATTAGGGATAATCAATAGATATTAGTCTAATTTAGGATTAGATCACTGGACAACCATTAAAACCATCCTCGAGTATCTTCAGAGAACGAGAGACTATTAGCTTATGTATGGGTCTAAGGATGTGATCCTTATATAATATACTGACTCTAATTTTTAGACTGGTAAGGATTCTAGGAAATGCACTTCAGGATTAGTGTTCACTCTTAACGAAGAAGCTATGGTCTAGAAAAGCACAAAGCAAGGTTTCATAGCCGACTCAACCACGGAGGCAGAGTATGTAGCGGCTTGTAAAGTTACCAAGGAGGTTGTATGGCTTAGGAAGTTCTTGACTTATCTGGAAGTTGTTTCGGATATATCAAAGCCTGTCACCCTTTATTGTGATAGTATTTGTACTGGAAAATTCCAAAGAGCCTAAAAGCCATAAACGTGGGAAGCATACAGAGTGCAAATATCATTTTATCTGAGAGAATGTGCATTGAGAGGATGTGATCATCACGAAGATCAATTTGGAGCACAATGTTGCTAATTTATTTACAAAGGCTCTCACAGCTAAAGTATTTAAGGGTTACCTGGAGAGTCTGGGTCTACGAGGCATGTATCATCTAATTAAGGGCAAGTAGAAGATTTTTATTGGGCGCATAGTATATGCCCTAGTTTATTGTTTTGTGTACTGTACTTAGCTTCTATACTTTGTATTGGTACACCCCACAAGCTTTAGGATAAGTGGGAGATTTTCGGGGTTAATGCCCTAAATCTCGTGGTCTTGTAATTTGTAAACTTTATTTGTACAAACTGATTATTTATTTAATAAAATAAGTGTTATTTTATTTGACATTTAGTTTCATTGACTCAAACCAATAAACTAAGATCAAAGGTTATTCGATGTAGCATAAACATGTATGTGGTGACATATAAGTGGATCATGTTATGTAATAACCTGACAGTCTATAGTATATGGAATATGTTAGGTACCTTATCCTAGTGACACTATGGAGACGGCCCACTTTATAATTATTGTAAAGTATTACAAATGATTTGATCCTATTCATTCATGTGAAGACATATAAATGGAGGTATCCTATACAAAAAGTTTTTATAAGACCGAACCACGAAATAATTAGCCTCAATTTATAACATCATTACTAAAAGAGACTTACATTTTACCAGGATGACAATAAGTGACTTGACTTTAATCCTGAGTGAGTTGTGAACTCCTGCCTATGAGGGCGAACCTGAGCAGCCAGATTCGTCGACTCAATATGCCTATCATTTTGAGGATTTTTCTGATTGGGGAGCTGGGATCACAGCTACATAAGAAGGAACTCACTCCTTCCCGTTGTTAAAGTAAGTAGATAAATTGCTCCTTTAAGGACTGATTTCAGGTCTTGAACCATGTGGCGCCACATCCTCTCCTAGCCCGAGAAGATTCAGTTATAGCTGGACTATGACTAATTTTCCATTAGACGGATCAGTGGTACTTAAGGAATTTGATGAAACTATAAGGATAAAACAGTAATTTTGACTCACTTGTAATTGTGAGCAATTTGTGAAGGGTCAGCGCACTGTTGATTGGTTATATCTAATTGACACAAATATATCTATAATGCTAAGAGTGTAGTTGTCGATCTTTAATAGAGTGACTACAAGTTAATGAATGGGGATTAATTTAATTAAAAATTTTAATGAATTAATCTCGTATCATTTAAGCTTCAATCTGTATGTCTATAAGGTCCCCTTGTTAGCTCAATAAGGATTAATGAGAATCAAATTAATTTTGGATTAATTTGAATTGTTTAAATTAATTAAAGATAATTTTATTTTATGTGATACAATTAATATAATGTATGTTGATACATCATAATACAAAGTTTATTGAGAGATGTAAATATTTGAATATGATTTAAATATGATTCACATATAAACTATAGGTTAAAATTAATGTGAATTGATTCATATTAATTTTATAGGTTATGTGAGAGAAAATAAACTATAGGTTATATTATATATGATATAATAAACTATAGGTTATATATTATATGAGATATAATATAAGGTTGTATTTAATTATATTAGCATAATATAAGGTTGTATTTAATTATATTAGCATAATATAATTAAATTAAATTTGAAATATTGAATGCCAAAAAGTCAATTCCATGGGATTTATTTTGATAACTCCCTCACACAATTCTCTCAAAAATAAAAAATAAAAAAGGGGCAGAGGAGTGGTTAGGAGATCTCACTTCAACATGGAAAATTCTGCAGACTCTTCTTCTCAACCTTGATCTCCTTCCTCTGCAAAATTCTCTCAAGAAGAACTCTTCCTCCTTGATTCTCATCTTGAGAATAACAAGGTAACATTGTGATGATGTCCTCATTGTGGTGTTCGAGATCTTGTTGTGTTGCTAAGTTCGTGGGAAGCGGAGGAGATACATTTGTAGTCTCATCGAAAAGGAAATGTGAAGAATTGGTTCTTCAAGGATTAGTATTTAATTTTCCTTTTGTCCTCTCTGAATTATATGTAAAAAAAACATTCTTAGGGACTTTTACGTTTATCTTGTTTCTGTCCTCTGTTTTATTTATTCTGTAAAAATGAAATTTTAAGACACGAGGTGATTATACACTTTTGCTTCGAGAATTCAATTCTTTCAGTGATGATATGTATATCTCCCCTGTCCTTCCTAGAAAAGCTTCTTTGAATAATTTCCTTTCTAAGAAAACTAAGCTGATAAAAAAATGATCTTATATATGTTGATTTTGGTTTTTGTTTGTATGATGGTTTGATTTTGGTTTTTGTTTGTATGATGGTTTTAAGTTGAAAGATGCGACTACTGGTAATTTTAATACTGTTAATTATTTATGTAAGTGCCAGTGTGGGCGTGAATTGTTGATTCCAAGTGGTTTGATGTAGGGAGTAGTGAAACCATCTTGGGATCCCGCTTGACTTATGAGCCCCATCTGGCTAATGGACATGAAACTTAGCTCTTCTTGTGAGGCAACCCAAGCTTTTTAATTGTTTTTGTTTTTTATTTATTAGGTAGATAGCCATTATGACAAGTAATTACTTTTGTGCCTCAAGTACTGTCTTTAAAGGTAATCGTTTTACACTAAACCCTTGTTCTCGGACCTGACACGTGTATTTCACCACATTTTCCAAGCCATAACCGTTCACTCCTTCTGTGCTTTAGTTTTTGTTATTGCACTGAGGACAATACTAGTTTTTAAGTTTGGGGTAGAAGAAGTACTTCATTCTTCTATGTCTTTGTGTGGTTTGATCCTACTATGCGTTTAATTTGGAATATATGAATTATGCATGTTAATAAAGTTGAAAGGTTGAGTGGCTGGAATTTGAAGTAAAATTTGTTCGATTTTTTAGTAAGAAATATGTTATGATGTGTGCGTTATTGTGAGAAATTCTATGATTATGCTGATAACTATGATTGTCTATGGGTAATTCTGAGTTGCATGTTAGATGATCTGTTGTGGGTCACATATGCACATGAAACAAGAAGAAGATTGAGTCCTATCCTACTATAGTTAAGTATGCCCACTACCTCTGGTGAATCCCGAAGGAGACACAAACTAGTGAATCTCGAAGGAGACACAAACTGGTGAATCCCGAAGGAGACACAAACTGGTGAATCCCGAAGCAAACACAAACTAGTGAATCCTGAAGGAAACACAAAATCTAATGGGCATCTAGCTAATCAGTAAGGACATTTGTACAGTCTCAACATCATAATCATCACTGAACGAATTTATGACATACATATAAACCTCAACATCATGGCTCGACAACATACACATATACCTCAACATCATGGTTCTACAACATACATGTATACCTCAACATCATCATATCAAATACAACCATGGAAGCACATACCATCTCATACTAGCATTCAAATGTATATGTGCATAAATAAATAATTCGGATCTCATAACATAATATACTTTGATCATGTTATACTATCAATCTATCATGTTGTCATTCTGCCATAACATTCATTTATCATGCTAGCATACATCTAATGCCTGGCCCGTGGGCAGTTCCAGTAGTAAGATTACTTACCTTAATATTAGGTCGAACCAAAAAAGCAATTAAATCTTTGTGAAATTTTTGAATCCTTAATCAAGCCTAACCATAAGCCAAGCTTTAAAATTAATAGTTAAGGCCAAATTCCAAACACCCAAATATTACAAAATATTTTCAGATAACCTTACCTAAGGTGTGGTCCAATTCGAATTTACCTTCTAAACCCCTAATTTTAAGCCCAAATAATTAACAAACCAAACTCTTCTTCATCTTGAATGAAATTCTTGAATTAACCCCCGAATCATAATTTGAAATTAGGCTTACATGATTAAAGCTTGAATCAAATACATATTTCACTACCAATGTCTCAAATAAATTATCCATATGTAGCTTCGTCAAAAAAATCACTTCCAAATGACTTTACCAAAATTTCTCAAC